>NC_087110.1:1807500-2107500 GCF_963855985.1 Ostrinia nubilalis
TGTGGGCTTAGGATGTGTTTGCCCAGGTGTAAGCTCCGCTTGCGCATCAGAGGTCCGCAGTCCGTGAGCATGTGTAGTGGCGTTTCATCTGCCTCTTGGCACATCCTGCACGTTCTTGTTTCGGATAGTCCCATAGTGGACAAGTGCTTGTTTAAGCTGCAGTGTCCAGTGAGGGCTCGAACTAAGATGCGCATTTTGGTCCTACTCAGTCCTATGATCTGCTTAGAGCTTTTTCGATCATAGGCTTTTATGAGAGCTTTGGAATGAGTTAATCCTGGCGTGTCTGACCATGCCATAAAGGATTTGTTTAAATAGATGTTCTCCAGGGTCATTCGAGCGAGACTTTTGGGAATACCACAAAAGGGTTCTGGACCATATTGTGTTCCCTCCGCTCCCGCTCTGGCTAGTTCGTCGGCATTTTCATTGCCCTCGATTCCCGCATGACCTGGAACCCATCTCAGCGTTACTCTGTTTCGTTCTCCTAGAGTATTTAGTCGACTCATGCAGTTTTCTACCAACTTTGAGGTGATTAAGTTGGAGTTTAAGGCCAGCAGCGCGGCCTGACTGTCTGAGTTAATGTAAATTATGTGGTTGGCATAATTTTTTCGCAGGTTAGCTTCCGCACATTCAATAATGGCGTAGACTTCTGCCTGAAAGATAGAGGCAAATTTGCCCAGGCTTTGAGATAGCCTAAGCTTCGGCTGCTCTCCATACACGCCAAAGCCTACGTTAGGGCCCATTTTTGACCCATCAGTAAACCATATAAGGCTGCCCTTCTCACAAGTGACTTGCTTGTTCAGCCAGTCCTCCCTGTGTGGTATTTCCACTTTGTAGTTCTTTTGGAAGCTACAGCTTGGAACCATGATGTCAGAAGTCATGCAAAGAGTAGGTGTGCTCTTTATAGCCTCCAGTAATGTTCTCATTCTCTGGGATATGCAATGGAAGCCCCCCTGAGCGTCTATCCTGTAGGCACTTGCCTCCGCCTCCTTAGCAATGTGCATACTTAGGGGCGTTAGGCACAGTAGTGCGTTCAGGGCCGCCCCAGGTGCGGTTGACATTGCCCCAGTTGCCATGAGACAGGCAAGCCTTTACAGACTACCTAGTTTAACTGTTACTGTCCTTTGGCTGGTTTTGTGATACCACACTACAGAGGCGTACGATATAGTCGGCCTCACGATAGTGGTATACAGCCATAAGACAGATCGGGGATTCAAGCCCCAATTGTTGCCCATCATGCGGCTACAGGAGCCTAAGGCAATTTTTGCCTTTTGTATGATGTTATTAAGGTGAGTATTCCATGTTAGTTTCTGGTCGATAGTGACGCCCAGATATTTGACTTCCGTGGAAAACTCGATCTCTTTTCCATTTAGAGAGGGTTTGACTAGTTTGTTCAACTGTCTACGCCTGGTAAATGGAATAATGACAGTTTTATCAGCGTTAACTGATAAACTGTTTCTTTTGCACCACCCACCTATGGTGTTTAGCGCTCTTTGCATTATGGAAGATATTGTACTTTGGCAGAAGCCCCTTACTATGACAACAAGGTCGTCAGCGTACCCTTGAGTGTCAATGTTGAGGTCGGCCATTTTATACAGTAGTGTATCAACCGCCAGAGTCCAGAGAAGGGGCGAAAGCACGCCCCCTTGCGGGCATCCTCTGGTGGTTGTAACTTCCATAGTGGTTTGAAGCAGAGATACCTTAGCTCTCCTGTTGGAGAGCATCGACTCCACCCATCTCGTGGTCGTCAGGTCAAGGCTTTTTGCAACCAGACCTTCGACCAGCAGTGTAGTAGGAGTGTTGTCAAAAGCTCCCTCTATGTCTAGAAATGCGCAAAGCGCGATTTCCTTGTCTTCCAGTGCCTTTTCGACCCTGTCAATCAGGCTGATCAGGGCAGTTTCCGTAGATTTACCTCTGCGGTAGGCATGCTGTGTGTGGTGAATAGGTTTCGTTTTTAGTGCTACGTCCCTAATATAGATGTCAATTACCTTTTCCATAACCTTCATAAGGAAGGATGAGAGGCTTATTGGCCTAAAGGACTTTGGCAAGGCGTAGTCCTTTCTGCCAGCCTTTGGAATGAATATGACTTTTACTGTGGTCCATCGTTCCATGTCCCCAGGCCAAGCTGGCTCTGAAGATTTTGACCAGATGTGGAGTGAGGATTTCCATCCCCTCCTTCAGTTGAGCAGGGAATATGTTGTCCTCGCCACACGCTTTATATGGTTTAAAGGAGCTGATGGCCCATTTTACCTGGTTGGGTCTTATGATTATAGCAGCCCTCCGCCAGTCGTCATTCTTCGGCCTGCGAAGGTTGCTATGTGTGGTCGCCGAGCAATTGCTGCCCACCGATCCAGGGAAGTGGGTTGCTGCCAGCAGCTCCAATGTGTCGTTTTCACATGAAGTGAAAGTTCCATCGGGTCTTTTCAGAAGCCCAATCTGCCTAACAGGAGTTTTGGAGATCATTTTTTGGAGTCTTGCTGCTCGAGGAAGACTTTCGATATCCTCGCACAGTTTCCTCCACGATGCTCTCTTTGCTTTCCTGATCTCAGTGTTATATTTGGTTAGAGCTTTCTTATATGTGTCCCATTCATGGGATTTTTTAGCTCTATTAAAGAGTCTCCTTGTTTCTTCTCGTAGCTTTTGCAGCTTAGAGTTCCACCATGAGACTTTACTTGTGGATGCTTTGGTTTTCACAGGGCAGCTGTCCTCGTAGGCTTTGGTTATTCCTACTGTGACTACCTCCACTGCTAATTCCAAGCACTCCACAGTTCTGATGATTTTTGGGATCACATCAAGGTTGGTTTTTAACTGGTCCCTGAAATGGTCCCAGTCAGTAGCCCTTGGATCCCTGTAGGTTTCGATTCGCCTTGGCAGCGATGCTTCCAGGTTAAATCGAATGTGTCGGTGATCTGACATAGAGTTTTCATTACTTACCTGCCAGTCGATGACGTGCCTGGCTAAGGCATTCGTTGCGAAAGTTATGTCAAGAACTTCTTGTCTGTTACACGTTACAAAGGTCGGTGTGCATCCTAGGTTAAGTGTATGCAGATTGTTAGATAGAAGGAAGTCATAAAGTAACTCACCTCTTTTGTTGATGTCGGTGCTCCCCCACGAGGTGTGGTGGGCATTGGCATCGCATCCCACAAGCAGGTCGGCGTTGTGTCTTTGTGCGTAGGCCACAACGTTCACCAGGTCTTCTGTGGGATTGGGCTTATCACCGGGGAGGTAGGCTGAGCAGACGATTACTCTAGCCCCACTCCACCCTTGGAGATTGATGTATCCTGCGACCAGGTCGTCATTGCAAAGCTCTGGAACAGGTAAAAGGTCAATATTTTTGTTATGAACGATGCACGCCCTGGGTCTATAGCCACCATTATTGAAGAGAATCTTACCGGCGGCCCCTAGCCCCTGGATGTTGCCGTTGGATATCCAAGGTTCTTGGATCAGAGCGAGGTCTATGTTCTGTTTGGCAAAGCAACACTCCACCACCGCAGTCGCAGCTGCTGCATGATGGAGGTTACCCTGCAAGATCCTCGCTCTGCTGTTGTATGGAGCCATTGGCTTAGCGTAGGGCGGGTGTGTGAGGCTTCTTGGGTAGGGGACGTGGACGTCCTCTATTCCCTCCGCCACCTCTTACCCCCCTACGACTTGTGCCGCCCCTCGTGGCTCCACCCCGGCCTTTGGTCGACCTCAGCGGAGGCCTTTGGCGCGAGGTCCCCGCAGGGCTCCTCGTTGCCTCTTGCACTCCAGCAGAAGTCGACGGCCTAGGTGTTTCCACGTTGGGCTGTTCCGCGGCAGAGCCCCCCCTGACATTAAATATTACATATTTAAAGCCAAGGCCAGCTCTGCCGTTATTTGCACGGAGAGTCTCCGCCGACGGATCGTCCAACGAGAAGGTCACCACAGTCCCTCCCGCCTCGGCCCGCTTATGGAGAACTCGCCATAGCCCCGGGTTGAGACCATCATTCTGCGCCTCCAGCAGCGGCAAAGCCTTTTCGACCGTTGCCGCCTCGCTGATGGGTATGAAAGTGGTCCCCACCTGTGGCCTAGGCAGTTCGCTCTCGGGTATGGTCGAGAGTTCCGCCTCAGGCCACGGTTTGATTTGCCTGATCTCTCCTACAAGCCAGTCATGGCTTTCCTGGTTCTCACAGTTAACCAGGACCCACCCCGTCTTGTAGGAGAAACCAGCAAATCTTGGTCGCGGGACTCCCTTCTTCCCGGCCATCTTGGCGATGGACTCGAGAAGGGCGTCATGCAGCAGTCGCATCTGGTCCTCGCTCATGGGGGCCGAATTTCGGACACCCACTCGCACGGCGCCAGCTACAACGCTGTATTGTACCTTAGGGAGGGGGGTTGCCGTGACGTCCAGCCTAGAGGTTTTCTTCGGCTGTTCCCGCGGGGATTCTTCCTCCGAACGTAGGCGTTTTTTCGCCTTTGGATCGGGAGGAGGATTGTCGACCGGAATTTGATCCCAGGGCTTCCTGCAGAGAGCAAGGGCTTGTTCAGCACCAAGTTCCGCTGCAATCAGCCTCCGGAACCTCTTCCTGGCCGCACCACAAAGCCTGGCACGCTTTGTGTCCTTCGGGGTCTTTGTCGACTCTGTTTGTGGTTCAGCACTAGTGCCCCCCACAGACATAGCCGAGAGACTCTCCGAAATTTTGGAGCAAGGCGATTTGGAGGTCAATGAAGGCTCTCCGTCAGGCCTGTCCAATTGTTCCCCTAAGGGAGGAGTTTTGGGTGTTTTTATGGAAAAGGTATTCATAAAAGTTCCCACGAGTAGCTAGGGAAGTAATCGGTCACCCTCGGCAGAGCCCCGCATGCCCAGGGAAGAGCTGAATACTGCACCGAATCGCTCTGGTCTCGGGCAGGCACCGTTCAAGACTGAGCTCCCTCTCAGCCACGCGTTCATCGGCACGGTTCGCATCACACCTTGAATTAGGGGGAAATCGTCCATGGTACTTTCCCAAGGTAGCCATGACCACACTTTTTGAGGAGGCTAAGGACCTCAAGGTTTGTGGTATCCCTAGGAGAGGAAGGAAATGCAAAAGCAAAGCAGGATTGGGGTAGGAAAAGGGTGTTAAGGAGCATGGGATGCGTCTGACCATTTCCGTTACGTCTGTTTCATAAGGAACCAGACCAAAAACAGGCGGCAACCACGAGAAGGATAACAGTCAGGCTTGCCTTGAGGATCTACACAACCAGCGCTCTCCCTCAAGGCCAACACCAAAGCAAGCGGCCGGGACAGACCGTGCAATGAGCGAATTGGCAGCGTTACAGCGTTAAACGCATATAAGTAACACACCCTTTCGCTCGCCCGCAACCCAAACGTAACACGAACAACTAATGAACTAACAATGAACAAAGTTGATAAATTAGTATTACATATAAATAATAATGAATTTGTTTTACGAGCTGTCCCGGCGTACTTCGTACCGCAAATTAATATAAAGTTGTTTAAGTGATTTATAAAATCGCAATATTAATTTTTGAAAGTAGGGTCATTGTGCTGGTTTTCTATCTAACTTCGGTTTTCGTTCATTTCACTGAGCTGCCATAAACACATGCGTAAAATTTTAATACAAAGTATTGTATTCACAGAAGGCAGTAGCCATCCCGCGCTAGTTTTGTTGCAATCTATAATGCCTAAGCAACAGTTCTACCTAAATGAAAATGTAATTTAAAAAGTAGTGAGTTCCAAAAAATTAAGTAAATGCGCGGTCATACACCGGTCACCGGTACATTGCAGAAATCATCGCGCTAGAAGAAAAACGTGCTGACATTAAAAGTTTTTGGCACGTATGTCTTTAATTGATAGCATTATAAACACAATTTTAAGTGTTTATTAAACTTCTTCATACAAAATTAAATCTTAGATGACTAATGCCCGTTTTCACCATCGATCCCTTAAGCGTTTGCTAACTAAATATCACTTTGGTTAAACGATCGCCTAAACTGCCCACTAACCTAAGTTCGTTTTCACCATGCTATAGTAAACCTAAGTAGGGACTCTTTTGTCAGGTGGCGTTTCTTCGTGCGCCTAGTGACGTTTGAAAAACCGGTACTTTCCGATAAAATATTTTATTGGGAATATCTTACGTATTTCACAGAAACAAATAAAATAAAAGTAAAACTAAGAAATAGTTGACCAAAACTGATGTTTTTTGTATTTTTGAGTTATTATTAAAGACAAAAAAGATATTTGGGCTATTATGTAATCTGTGGTTTGGGTGTATAATGTAATTCCTTTGCCTTAAAAAAAGTAAATGTCAAGATGACTGCTGCACCACAATAAATGAAAATAAAAATGTACATATTGATTTTGATAGATATTTTCTTGAGTTCTGTGTGTAGTTTTGTGCGATTTTTAACGATAAAAACGACAATGGAATAAAGAAATGAAGCAAAATTTTTCCCTCAAGGAAAAAGATAAATTGGTTATAATTTTACTTGCCCACAAGGATACTGTACGAGCACGTCAGCATCGACCGCGACCTACGTGCTAGCCGACTGGCCCATGAACCCTCAACGTGCACCGTAGGCATTCTACACCGACGGCACATTGGACTGGACACATTGAATTGTGTAAATCTTGTATATAGCAATAGCATAACAGTAATAAACCAGATATCAACCGTCCGCGTTGTGTTTCATTTACCCCCACTGAGGCCAAGAAAGCCTTAGTGCAGCCCTCCTTCCTATCAAATCTTTATTATATCTAATTATAAGGTATTGTTAGGGCTCTAGGGACTACAACCGAAGCCAGAAATATAGCTTGGTTATTTGATAAGTTATGAGTGACCAATACCTACAATCTATACCGTATGTAATCCTGTCTCACTATAATATTATTAGGTGCCCGTTTAATAAACTTGAGTGAAAAAGTGTTTCCACTGTCTCAATTGCATAAAAAGTCATATAATTCAGTTTCCATTTTGCCGAATAGGCGTGATTGACAATATAACTGTCACCTAACACTAAGGCGGCCGAAAATCGGGCCCCTGTTTTAAAGTGATCCCATAAGGCCTAAGGTGTCCCTTATGTGTTGGTGAAAACGAAATTTCTGTTAGGTATTACCTAATATTACATAAAGGTCGCTTTAAAATTAGGGATTGATGGTGAAAACGGCCATAAGAGTCATTTTTTTAAAGCATAGCTCAGGTCATATAGCAGGCAAATCAATTCGGAAAGGGATCAACAACGTATCGCCTTTTGTGGCATGGAGGTAATAGTGGAGAGGAAATATAGATCTATACAAAAAATCGACAAATTAATGACAAACAGCTGTTTATCTCTTTCTAACTTACCCCTGGTGATGTATAAAAAAAAGAAATAGATAATGTTTGGTCAGTACTCATTCTGGCAACATTTTCATGTGACGTCACTAACTACCTGACTTGTGCCGAGTAGGTACCTGCATACAAGATTTAAGAAAACAACATATTTATAGGCAATCAGCTGACAACTACACGCACACACACACACACAAATACCTGTCAGCTGATTGCCTATATTGCGGCCATGTTGTTTTCTTAAATCGTGTATGTATTTATAATGCGTGTAAATGTGTGCGTAATGTACCGAGTACGTTTATTTTAAAGTTACGCCAAGTCCATGAGACATTGATATACGTCAGTGTTTTGCGAGCTGTCATTGCCCTTCGCGCACTGTCATCGGCGAGGCAAGGCGTTTACGTTAACGTTACGGTGCGGATTGTGTGTGCGTTGCAGTATGGACTTTAGTTGACTGCCTTTATGAGCACTCGAACGACATAAAATAATATGATACATTTATGTAAGGGTATTTTAAGATCACAAAGTTGGCAACTCCGATAGTTGGACGAAAACCAGCGCAAAGACCCTATCCTGTTTGACACCTATAATAATTGACAATAGCTGGCTCGGCGAACTTCGGCAAACTAATGTGTGACGTGAAGTGCCAAATCGCGGAAAATGTCGGAAGAAATACATGAATTTGCATGAATTATCATGAATAACAATAACCACTTATTTACCTCTCAGTGTCTTCAGGCAACTTAATTGTGTGTTTCTATTATTATTTAGGTAGTTAAATACTGCACAGTATTTTTTACACAGTATTTTTTTATTTTTTTCCATAATACAAGAGTACGCGTGCGTGTGTCAATGCTCGCTCGTATCTCGTACTATGTGACGCCTTGTCGAATCGCCTCCTGTAGGTGGGCTATCGTGCGTGTTTTGTTTTCGATGTGAACTCGCGGAGATGAACAGGCCTGGTTCTACGTAGAGATGTTAAAATGCGGTACATTTTCATAGATTACATTTCCAAGCGCAGCTCAGGATCAGGACGTCCACCCATAAGGTAGACCGACGATCTCATAAAAGTAGCAGTAAGGCGCTGGATACAGGCCGCCACTAACCAGCCATTGTGGAAATCATTGTGGAAATCATTCAGCAGCGGACGTCCTATGGATGAAATGATGATGATGAACTTGAACATATTTCAAGAATAACTGGAATTTAACTTAAACTTGGAAAACCAAGGAAATGCGAAAGCTTTTTACTTTTTATCGACTATTCTGGTAGTCAAGTGAAATATCTACTATCCTCTCTTCTGTTTTTCCTCTTTTTCTCTTTATTGATGGCTAGTTTATATTTCGTCACGTATCTGTATACTTCTAAGCTCTACCTTAGGAATTTAATGTAGGTATCGCGCATTAGGCATTTACAACCCATCTTCGGCAATATTTTCTTATATCAATTCGTCTCATACTACTGAATTATTTTGTCGATATCGACGTTTTTCCTCGAACATCCCTAGTTTCAGCATATTCCATTAATAAGACTGTAACGATTCCACTTTCATAGGTTGCGATCTAAGTTTAGTTAGACGAGTTTTCTAGTCCTGCCATCTCTATGCATTCTAAAGCGTATGCCACACTTATACCAACAAACTTGGTCTTTGCTAACTGGATTTTTAAGCGGATCCTGGAATTTATAGCAGTGGGATAAAGAAGGAAAAAAACCCTGTAAAGTCTCCAATAACTTCTTCATAATCTCTACCTGCAGTGGAGACTGAAAAATAATTAATGCTGATAAAATATAAATAAGCGGGCAGCCCAAGACCGTTCATTGTGGAAAACATTGGGGGAGGCATTTGTCCAGCAGTGGACGTCATTTGGCTAAAACGAACGAACGAACGATTAAAATCAACCGGTCAATAAAGAAATCATTGGTGGAAGTCTATGTTTAGCAGTGGACGTCTTGTGGCTCTCATTACAATGATGATGACAATTTTAATCAAATAGAACATAATTAAGGTGTTTTTATTTATATATTTCCTCCCCGAGCCCTCTGGCCAGCGTGAGGAGTGAATGCCAAATCCTTAATTTGGTTTTGCTGTCTCCTACCTGCAGTAGAACTAAATGACCTGCTGATGATATTATGGTGGCATTTATGGAAAACACATCCATCTATCCTCAAAAAACCTACCAAGTTTGTACACGTGTATAGACATATCGTAACATAATCTACTGATGATACTTCATGCATACCAAACTGTAGTCAACGTCTAGTATTAGCTACAATAATAACCATATTATTACACAACTTAGCTATAAATCTATTAAATATTTGCGTGTTGCTCCCGAAACTCCCATCTTACATCAATTACCTAGCTTCAAACTTGGCAGAACTCGAACTACTCGGTTGGATAACACCTCAACATAATTGGTAGGTATGCTATCAAGGTGTCAACAGATTCTAAGTCTAGAAACTTGAGAAGTTCTCAGGCAGTTTATGATAAAGAGCTAAGTGCGTATCTATTACCTATAGAGTGAGCTGTACACATGACATGTGTGGTGGCTCGCTACTGTTCGTTTTTCAAAAGTTTTGATAGACATTACACTATCGTTATGTGCACGTGTACACGTACACACACAAGTAAAGCTCACTCGCCTCGTGAGTTGCAAGAAGTATACTAATAATATAAAGCTGACGAGTTCTTTTGCATATTTGCTTGAACACATTGATCTCAGGAACTACTGGTACGATTTAAATACTATTGTTGTGTTGGATAACCCATTCATCGAGGAAGGCTTTAGGCTATTCACTCTACAGCCCATAGGGGCGGAGCAGTAAAGAAAAATGTTGCAAAAACTGGAAATATCATTCAAACTATTTTCACGCGTACCAAGTTGTGGGCACAGCTAGTTGAATAAAAAAAGTGTAAGAAGGAAAAAGTTTAACATGTTGAAGAAAAAGGTATAACAAAATCATCATCATCGTCAGGTTTTTTTGTCTCCACAGCAGGAGCCCGACCCTCGTTATTTGACTAGAGGCAAATGAAGTTTTGGCCTACACTCCCCAGAGTGTGAAACTTCACTCCGTGGGCGGAGTTGCCTTTTTTGCTTTTACAGCCTAACATCAATGTTGTAACGTCATTACACGATGAAAAAAAGTAAAACGATATCCTCATTTCAACTTATCGCTAGTCTGAACCCATCTTTAGGTAGTAAGCAAAACTTGCGATGGAGTTTATATGTATGCAAACCATAATAGCTGGAGTTGGGTATTCTTGTCCTAGTTCACAATCTGTTTTGTTCGTTTGTTCTAGATTAGTCGGCCTTTAAGCTTGTTTTAGAATAGACTAGCGGCCGCCCGCGACTTCGTACGCGTGGATCCCGTTTTACCCCCTTTTCCCGAATTTTCTTTGCTATAAACCTCACGGAGCCCGAGACCTTTCCAACGAATGCAAAACCGTGGAAATCGGTTCGTGCGTTCTGGAGTTATAGCGTCAGGGAGGAAAACCCGACTTATTTTTATATAGTAGATTTAGATTCTTCTAACATTTTATTGAAAAGTTAATAAAATGGAATTGTTTGATTTCGGTACGCATACAATGTGAGCCGGTTTTGTATGCTCAATCGCTTAGGTAATGAAATTGACAAGCTTTGCTTCTGAAGAACTTCTTCTTGTCGTGTCGACAACAAACCTACACAGTGTTAGCCCAAAACTCCGCCACAAGAGTGGCGTTATCAGTAGCCTTCATTAAATCTTCCTACGTGCAGTTTTTTGGGCACCATGTGTTTCATCGACTGGGGAACAAAATCACACTTGCACTCCAAGTTTGAGCCATCCAAGAATCCCTACTGAACAGAGTGTCCTTACTACTGCCGACCTGCGTCCGAAGTCTATTTAAAGACTTCCAGGTAAGCCAATACAGGTATCCTGTATTGACGATGACGACTCATCATCATCATCATTTCAGCCATAGGACGTCCACTGCTGAACATAGGCCTCCCCCAATGCTTTCCATGTTGATCGATTGGTAGCGGCCTGCGTCCAGCGCTTCCCTGTTACCTTTACGATGTCGTCGGTCCACCTTGTAGGTGGACGTCCCACGCTGCGTTTTCCGGTACGCGGCCTCCATTCCAAAACCTTTCTGCCCCATCGGCTGTCAGTTCTGCGTACTATGTGCCCTGCCCATTGCCACTTCAGCTTGCTAATCCGTCGGGCTATGTCAGCGACTTTAGTTCGTTTACGGATCTCATCATTTCTGATTCGATTCGATGACGAATATTAAGATGTAACTCCTACTCCACAGGAGTTGTAGCGGCACAAACTTGATATGGCAATAATTCCATAGTCCTGTACAACAAACGCTTCATGAAATCGTTAGTGGGAAAATGTTTGTTGTATAATTATGTATCCTTTTCATTTACGGTTATACAAGGTCGTATACGATACCTAGGGAGATTTCTAGAGCCCTAACATGGCTGTAAATAAAGATATAACCAGTAGGCCCGATGTATACAGTTTGATATTCCTAGTGAGATAGTAATTAATGAATCTATGTTCCACGAATAAACGAATTTGATTTGATTTGATTTGATTTGATTTGATTTGAATCGCTTTCGTATGACTATGTTACGACTTTATCTACCTTACTGCGACACATACATAACTAGCGGCCGCCCGCGACTTCGTACGCGTGGATGGACCCCGTTTTAACCCCTTAGGGGTTGAATAATGCAAAATCCCGTCTTAGTGAGCCCCCATGCAAAATTTTCTGAGATTTTGTGATGAATGAGTCAGTCAGTGACCTTCTGATTATTTTTAACCTTTTAAATAAGGCATGAAGCCCAATTTAAGGACACACTCTTCTTCTTATTATTATTATTTTCGGTCGTGGTCACGTCGAGGCATTGTTCAAATCGTTTGTAGAGGCGGATACAACTCTCCGCACGAGCTCCCGCCATCTCTCTCTGTTGGCAGACTGTCTGGTGCAGTCACTTACGCCGTCTCCCACTGCCGATTTTACTTGGTCGGTCCAGCGCATTGGGGACCTGCCACGCGATCTAGTTCCTTCGACTTTTCCTTGGACGACCACTCCAAGGACATACATTATCTGCCATATTTCTCTTCAGGCACTGTGGCGCTATAAACTGTAGTTTTTTATGTTTACAATTTACATTACTGACCCTTATAAAAAAAAAATAGTCAAGAAACATTATAATCATTAAACTAATGCTACTTAATCTAACTTTGTTGCGTCACAAAATTGTATTCTAATGTAGATAACAGCTACCATTTTGTAGTGCCAACAGCCGAAATTTAATTTAACATTCGTTTTAATTACCTTAACTTGTTCTTAATTACAGTATTCATGAAAGTTTTACAACATTTCTCGTGTGTTAATGCTGACAACGTACTGAGTTGATAATTACGTTATAAAATTAAGGTTTAACTTGGTAATAAGAAGACGGCACGTCAAGTTATCCACCGTGGACTCTATGGAGTTGTAATAAGGGTGATTTTGTGACAACAATGAAAAGCCTGATGTGCTGTCGCCTGTAATACATATCCACACATTTTGGATCTCTATTTAGTTATTTACTGTTTGTGTACTTATCTATACTAATATTATAAATGCGAAAGTAACTCTGTCTGTCTGTCTTGCTTTCACGCCTAAACCACTGAACCCATTTTGATGAAATTTGGCATAGAGATACTTTCCCGGGAAAGGACATACATAGTATAAGTAGTTTTTATCCCGGTTTTTGAAACAGGGACGCGCGCGATAAAGTTTTTCTGTGACAGACAAAATTCCACGCGGGCGAAGCCGCGGGCGGAAAGCTAGTTTTAAATAAATAAAGAAATTAATAAATGAATTAAATTTAATAAAAAAAAACGAACACACACAAGGTTTAGATGGTTTTGGTTCAAGGTCTACACACAATCATGGTTTGTTTCAGCCAGAGGATGACCCGTCCACTGCTGGAAAAGGCCTCCCTCAAGTTCCACAATGACCGGTCCTGCGCTGCCCGCATCCAGGTGCTTCCCGTGATCTCCACTACATCGTCAGTCCACCGAATGGGAGGTGTGAGGGATGGGAGTAGAAATGATACTCGGGCTCATTAACGGTAAGAGAAAACCATATAATTAATAAAAATAACTTATAGGAAGACATAAAAACATTGGTACTTTTTCAGGGGGGTAAGAGAAAACCATATAATTAATAAAAATAACTTATAGGAAGACATAAAAACATTGGTACTTTTTCAGGGGGGCCTGGCCCCTGATATTGTTGACTAGAGCAATAGAATATTGATGTTTTAGTTATAGGTACCTAATATTGTTTTTCATGGATTCCGTGGTGACACGTATTCTCCATTGAAACTTAAGTTTGGCAATTCTGCGGTCTATATGGCATTTATCAGAATTGTATGGTATGCGTTAAAGAGCTATCTTTCCAAATCTATTTTTATCGATATCTCGCTCTCGCTCCCACCTTAGACCACATCCAAAGGCAGAAAGAGATAAGCTGACGACCGCCGTGATATGCGAGCGTTCACGTCGACATTTCTTTACGTGCGTGCGTTTGTTTTATTCTGGTTTTATTGCCCCTGTCCTTGTTTTAGGATACCGTGGGGTAATGAGTGTTGTACCTGTACCCTGTAGGTTACTATGGATAAATTAATAAACTGCTTAGAACTGGCAGGAAGTAACCTCGACTTCGAACTCCTTCTATGTCTTTCTGATTAATTTCGTTACGGGTCCAATGACAGTTTAACTTTCCCCGGGGACAAGCTTGACCTTCACTGGTTGCGTTTTTATTGGCGGTCAAGCTGTAGATCCTGGCTACACAGGAGTTGCAGCGGTGGGAATAGTCCCGTATGGATAAATATCGCCATAAAAAGTTACCATCACTAAAAGAAGCATTGGTTTGCTGACAAAGACTGAGTTTCTTTCGCTTCTTCTTTCGTCATCATTTCAGCCACAGGACGTCCACTGCTGAACATAGGCCTCCCCAATGATTTCAAGACTGTCCAGTTGGCAGCGGCCTGCATCCTGTACCTTCCTGTAACCTTGATGAGGTCATCTGTCCACCTTGTGGGTAGATTTGTGAAATACACACTAAAAGATTTTTTAAATGGGATAGATACCCCTCCATAGACACCCGGAGCCCCGGGTGAGTTAAGGCATAAGTACGCTCTTTTCTTAAAAGATTGTAGGTTTAGGAAAAGTATTTAGGAAAGTTTTTACTGTTCATAAATGTCAATTGATTTATGCTGTAACTCTATCCAATAATACATATCATGTTACCGTAAAATTGTGAATACCTAGTTAAATTACAATCTAACCTAACCTAACCCACTATTAGTTTAAAATCTAACGCGTTATATTATAAACTGATAACGTTCACAATTTCACGTCGACACTTACACTACACACACAATAAATTAAAAATTAATTTCTACTGAACCCTGCAACCTCAAATCGGTTTTTCACCCATTTTTAAGTACATCAATCACTCCGGACGTAATTCCTTCCGTTTTACACGTACCCTATCGGTCGGGGGTTCGATACCGGCCGTTTGCGGGAGATTTACAAACAATAAAACATACAGATAGCCATGGATCGTTTTATGGGGTCGTAAAGTTTTCTTTTAAATGGCTGTTCTTGAGTCAAAGGTGGAAAGGATTAGAGAATACAAAGGAGAGTGATTTATTCATTTTTTATTAACAGCCCGTTACAGTCCATTGCTAGACTAGAACAATTTTGGAACGATATTTTTAGTTAGATATTACCTACTTACTATTACCTGTATATAACTACCTATTGGAGTGCAGGTGTGGTTTTGTTCCCCAGTCGACGAAGCACATGATGTCGTGCACTGCGTGCCCAAACAACTGCACGCAGGAAGATTTAATGAAGGCTACTGACAACGCCATTCTTGTGGCGCAGTTTTGGGCCGACGCTGTGTAGGTTTCTTGTCGACACGACAAGAAGAAGGCTACCTATTATAACTATTGTATCGTTCCGGAGGTGAGGCCTGGTGACCCGTTATAGGTTTCTCTTTTGAAACCTATTTCAGGCACCAGCCCCTCGCACTTTAGGTTAGAAATCCTTGGCTTAATTTCTATTGCATTGTGTAACTGAATTGTGAAGTTTACAAATATTTTTTATAACGTAAATCTGGTGATGATGACCCAACGAAATAAGAATCTGTCCAGCAAATACACGCAAGCTATAAAATCACATATTATCTGCAAACATAAATGTTCTTAATATCGTTTTCCCAGTATATTATTAATTAACGGTTTGACTCGTGTCTATATTTCTTTCTATTTAAATTTTCTTTATAATCTAAACAAAATCTGAAGAACATTTTTGTAAATTAGCCCAATTAGTTTCTAGAAAACTGGTAATTAATTAGATGTTCTAATTACCTATCGGTTCGTACAGCTGCCTTCTCGATACTGAGATAAATTTTCAAGCAATAATTCAATGCTTATTTAATTACAAAAGATATATCTGCCAAGGGATGCTAACCCTTATCCCCAGTGCCCGAGGGAATTATTTGGCGTACACAAATTAATTCGGCCCAGAAACAAACGGTACGGTTTGATGTATTTCCCTTGAGTACACCTTAAATTTATTTCGATAGGTTAAATCATTCGGTTTTTGTATTTAGTTGTTTGCGTATGGAAAGTCAATTCTTTTCAACCGACTTCAAAAAAGGAGGAGGTTCTCAATTCGACCCGTATGTTTTTTTTTTTTTTTTTTTTTTTTTCTATGTTTGTTACGCGATAACTCCACCAATTATGAACCGATTTGAAGAAATCTTTTTTCGGCGTATAGGTAATACCTCAAGGGTGGTCCCATTTAAATTTAATAATAAAAAAAACAACCCCCAAGGGTGGAAAATTGGGGATGAACTTTTTTATACGCAATATCTCCGCCGATTATAAACCAATTTGAACGATTATTTTTTTGTTGAATAGGTATTATCAAAAGGGTGGTTTCATGCGAATTTGAAGAAAATATTTCACCCCCAAGGGTGGAAAATTGGAGATGAACTTTTTTATACGCAATATCTCCGCCGATTATGAACCAATTTTTTTTTGGTCTCAGTGTACTGCCTACCTTCAGTGGTAACATCAAGGTAATAATTAGTTAACTAAAAAGCAAGAAATAAGTAAAATTTTATAAAATAAAATAAAACCGACTCCAAAAAACCTACACTAAAACGTAGAAAAATAATTACTAATTACCTACTTATTTATTAGGACGAATTATTAATATTTATGTAGGTATACCATGATTGATACTTTTGGAGTCGGTGCAGGCAAACTTTACATGTTTCATAATCTTGGCACCGACTCCAGAAGTATCAATCATGGTATACCTACATAAATATTAATAATTCGTCCTAATAAATAAGTAGGTAATTAGTAATTATTTTTCTACGTTTTAGTGTAGGTTTTTTGGAGTCGGTTTTATTTTATTGTTTTAAACACTTCTTTGGCTGCGTAGATTTTGGTTAAACCTAAGTAATGAAAGGCCTCGTTCGTACTATGTGGACCGACGATCTGCTGAAGGTCGCGGAATAACCTGGATGCGGGCAGCGTAGGACCGGTCGTTATGGAAATCCTTGGGGGAGGACTTTGTCCAGCAGTGGGCGTCATTTGGCTGAAAAGAACGAACCATTTCAAATCCATTTCCATCGTTTCAACCAAATTCCTTCAACTGCTGGATAAAGGCTCCCTTACACAACAACCAGTATAAGCTGCCCGCATCCAGGCGCTTCCCACGACCTTCACCAGATCATCGGTCCACCTAGTGCAATACCTAAATTACAAGCCATTTATTTCACGAGAAATTAGCTTACATAAGTGGATAGTAGCTGCTTTGTAAGCTTTTTCAGCCAGATAGATATTTCAGGGCCTCTAAAAAGTTGTAGTTTATCTAATAAATAAGTTCCTAATAGGCTATCAGTGGCTCTAAGCAAATGGGTATGCAGGGTGGAAACGATAAGTGATCTCACTCGATTATTTTTAAACTATACAAGATATCGAAAACTGGTTACTGATCCTGAAAGTGCTTCACGAATTCTTTAAAACGGTCCCAATAATAGGTTACATAATAAATTGGAACTATCCGAAAATTCAATGTTTCTATTCCATACATTTATTTACCTACTTAGGTTTGTTACGTGTAATATTGAAGATTCTATTGATAAAATTTTACAAAATCGGCTAAAACCAACCAAGAATCAATCTAAAATCGTTGTAAAACAAGCGTTTAGTATTCCTTTTTAAGTGCGCCCTAGGGCTCCCGGGGTCCGAGCGATGTCCCCTCCAAATTGGGCTCCGGGGAAATCTACCCCGGTTTATCCCGGAGTTCCCGTGATTTTGGGAGAGTCGCAGCATCTATCTGTGGTCATCCCTTATGGGAAATGTGGAAAAAACGTTTGCTTTTACAAATTGGTTCTAGTTGTAGGCTGGATTTAATTTTGTTACAATATCTTACAATTATTTTGATATCTACTACATAATATTTTATCCGCGTTACTACAGCATGTTCAATTCATAGCCCAATGGTGAAGTGGTCGGACTGGCCGACTCGAGAACCGAGGCACGCGGGTTCGAATCCCACCGCTCGACTATTGTGGTGAGCCCACTCGTAACACAAGCTTATTTAGCTTAACACGAGGGGCTAACGGGACTATTAGTCCACAATACCATTTAAGAAATAAAAATAAGTTAATGATACCAACCATCCGCCTAAATTTATCCTCTTCAAGTACTTATAATATGGCCATAAAGATTTATAATAAATTGCCCGATTATCTATTGAAAGAAAATAATGATAGCAAATTCTCAAAAGAACTAAAAGAGCTTTTAAGTACAAAATGTAACTACACTATAAAAGAATATCTAGATGATAAAATAAGATGAGTCTATTAATCTAATAATTAAAAAAGCCTCCTCTCTTATATTTTATATTTTAAATTGCAGCGCCCAACAGGGTCCATAATTAACTGTATTATCACACTGTAACACCTATATTACCTACTATTATGGAAGCAATAAACATATTGAGTATTGAGTATTGAGTATTGAATTTGTGCAATACAAATTGATAATAATCTTTAAAAAAAATGTAATCGGGAGGTATGTCATCAGGCAAATCAACAATGTAAAATGTTTATTAGGTAATAAATCAAACTTATAACACCCCGTCGTTTTTTCGTCGGTTGAAAAGGTCTAAGATTTGTTAATAGGTAATTAAAAACTGGCACATCAACCAATACATCTGGGGGCACGGCAGTGCCCCCACCAAGTCGAGCAAAAAAGCGGCACGGCCGTACCATCCTTTTCTCGAAGCAATTCAGGCCATTTTCGACCGCCTGTAACTTCGTTGTGGATAAAACTAGAAGGCTGAATTTTCATTAGCTATGCAGGCATTGTAAAGACACGGTATATTTAAAATTTCATTCAATTTGAACCAGTAGTTTAAGAATTATAACGGGTCAAAGTTACTTAATTTTGTCACTCACTGACTCACTGACTGACTCACCGATCATCAAAATTCTAAGGCACTTCTAGCAGACCTAGAAGCTTCAAATTTGGAATATAAGTAGTGTTTGGTGTATGAATCAAGGAAAAACTAAAATATTTGGGGGCACGGTAGTGCAACCGCCAAGTCGAGTAAAATTTTTCAATTTCGGTCCAGTTTTCTAGATATGTACATAACTGCTGTCTACAAAATACAAAAAGAAATGAGATCCCATCAAAAACAATACTAGTCAAAAAAACCAAGTCTCGCAACTCAGTTGTTCTACGGTAAAAAGTTGTGAGATCCATGTAATACCAAGTCCAGGCCAGGAAATCTTTAACGTTTTACATAAATATATTGACTTGGCCATCGCATGAAAACACGAGTAAATTAAATTATTTAGTGCGATGGCCAAGTCAATAATTTATGTAAAACATTAAAGATTTCCTGGCCTGGACTTGGTATTACATGGATCTCCTAACTTTTTACCGTAGAACAACTGAGTTGCGAGACTTGGTTTTTTTGACAAGTATTGCTTTTGATGGGATACATTTGTCACCAACCCCTACTCTTCCCGCGGGTATCGTAAGAGGCGACTAAGGGACTACACATCAAACAGAGAACGGGCAGCAGCGCTCTCTGAAAAACATCAATCTTTTAAACTGCGATCTCCAACCCGCCTGCCAAGCGTGGGGATTATGGCAAAACCCTCCACTATAGTGGAGGAGGCTCATAGTCCAGCAGTGGACTGTAAAGGGATGTTGATGTTGATGATGATGACATCAACCAAACAATCATAAAATCGTTTGATTATGTACGTACTAAGTTTTGCAATAAAATCAAGTCTAGCCTGATGTCCTGGTGATTTCCACAAAGGCCGGTTGATAGTGGGCTGCATCAAGCGCCTTCCTGCTACCTTTTTGAGGTCGTCGGTCCACCTTGTGAGTGAACTGTACTTATCCGTAATATTTGTTGCAAAAGCACATTTATGTTCTTCAATTAGATACCTATGTAACTGTGTTTAACTTGATTTCTCTCGTCTGTACGTACGTACGTCTAGATCCTAGCTTAAATGCTATAACACTCACAAACCGCATTATCGAAGTGCTAATGCTAGTCTATGTAAGACATTTGATACTATTGAATGTGTTTAAGCTAGAAGTGTCTCGTTGCACCTAACTACTAGTCTCGAACATAATTAGGGACTTACTAAGTAGTTAGCGAGCAAGAGGGTTCGGTTTAGTTCACAGCTCCTTGATGAGCTAAGTCGCTCTTTCAGTGAGTAGCTACCTACTTTGAATTCATTAGGTAGTTCATCATCATTATTTAGCACAGGACGTCCACTGCTGAACATAGGCCTCCCCCAATGACTTCCACTCATCACCCGGTTGGTAGCGGCCTGCATCCAGCGCCTTCCTGCTACCTTCCTATGACTGCTCCTGTATCATAAAAAAAACCTTTATGCGTTCGTCGGTCCACCTTGTGGGTGGACATCCCACGTTGAGTTTTCCGGTACGTGGCCGCCACTCCAGAATTTTGTTGTCCCATCCGCCGTCAGTTTCGCGTACTACGAGTATGTACTCTGCACATTAACTAATTTAGTTTGCGGATCTCCACATTTCTGATTCGACCTCGTAAAGAAACACTGAGCATAGCCTTTTCCTTATGTAGTTTGATTTAAGTAATTATGAATTATTTT
This sequence comes from Ostrinia nubilalis, assembly GCF_963855985.1. Taxonomy (NCBI): domain Eukaryota; kingdom Metazoa; phylum Arthropoda; class Insecta; order Lepidoptera; family Crambidae; genus Ostrinia; species Ostrinia nubilalis. The sequence goes on from NC_087110.1 coordinate 1,828,018, forward strand.
AACAAAAAAGTGGCACTGAACTGACTGCAAACTGTTCGTTAATTCCTTTTTGATTATCCCAAAACACAAAAGCTTAAAAACTGCTAAAACAAACAAAATTAAACTTTGCTAAATCCACCGCTGCAACAACAAAAATGCTTGTGGTAAGCACTGCACGTTTTTTGTTAGCAAACACACACAGCAACAAGTTGTGGTTAAAATTACACCAGGCGCTTCAGTGAAAGTTAGAAGACTGTAGCATAGCGCGCGTCGATTTAGTATGAAAATAATTAATTCCGGTACTTAACTTTGGTAACAAACTGTTTTACAGTTACACAGGTGAAACAACAAAGGTCATAATTTTTGTTTTAAAATAACAACATAACCAAAAGTCATAGAGAAGTTAAATTAAATTAAAAATATGAAAAAAAAAATTCTTTACATTTAAATCGATTAAAAAGTAACTGATTCTGAGTTGCTCCTAAAAATTTAGATACTGATTGTAAGGTCACCTGTATATCGCGTTTTGGACCCGTTGCTTTCAATTTAACATGTAATGAAGTGAACGTGTATTAATCTGAAGAGTTTGTTTGTTTGTTTGTTTACTTGAACTCGCTAATCTCAGGGACTACCGGTCCGATTTGAAAAATTCTTTCAGTGTTAGATAGCCCATTTATCGAAGAAGGCTATAGGCTATATACCATCACGCTACGAGTAATATATGCAGAGCAAACATTAAAAATTGTTAAACGGGTTTTCACGCGTACGAAGTCGCGGGCACAGCTAGTCTTTCAATATAGATCTCTGATGTCACATTATCATTATTAATCTGTGGCTTTTCTTCCCCATGTTGTCCCATATCGCTAACGCCATGTAAGCTGATTAGCAAGCATAATGTCACACTACAGAAGATTATAGATAATCACTCCAATCAAGTGCCTAATTGATATTGAAGCAACGGGCTGTGTGTTCCGGCGATAATTATGTACCTATTAAGTGATATAGAGTAGGTATTTATTACCATAGACAAATATTCAGTAGCGTATACAGGGTGTTAGGTAAATGGGTATATGAGCCGACACTAGCCCATGTAACATGGTCATATAAATGGTATGGTGAAGTGGTGAAGTCTCGCTGACGGTTGACCGTTACAAAAACACCCTCCCGTGCCGCTCCATACCTCAGGAACTGATTGAGTTAATAAAGCGATTAATCTATCTAAATATAACTCAAAGGTTAAGGACTGACTTACTGACTGACTGACTGACTGACTGACATAGTGATCTATCAACGCACAGCCCAAACCACTGTACGGATCGGGCTGAAATTTGGCATGCAGGTAAAGCCCGGTCCGTGAGCACGTAGAATTTTGTCCAATGACCCCTAGCTACCCATCCTTATCGCTCGCGCATAATTATATTGCTGTCGCGACTGTGCGACGCGCGCCCGCCGTGAGCGTGCGAGCGCGATAGCAACATAATTACGCGCGAGCGATAAGGATGGGTAGCTAGGGATCATTGGACCAAATTCTACGTGCTTACGGACCAGACTATAGATGTTATGACGTAGGTATCCGCTAAAAAAGGATTTTACGATCCACGCGTACGAAGTCGCAGGCGGCCGCTAGTTTGATAATAAGGATGATTTTTCACACAAAAATACTAGCCTGACATTATTATGTGGTGTAGTTTGTCGGACTGACACGGACGAAAATATTGTGCAAATGTGGGTGGGTGAAGAAAATTCATCGCGCCGGAGCAGACGACGCCGTATCTCTTCATTCTGCCCGCGACCATGACTCGTGCAACCGAGTTGAAACGTCGGGAGGGTAAATATTTAACCTTTATAAAAGTGTTTTGTTGCAAAATCCCGTAACGGTGATAATTTGAAGTTATCAGCGACCACATAGCTACAGTTTCATCATGAAAGCAACGGGTCTGAGGTATGTTTAGTAGTCAGTTTTAAAAGATCTTTTAATTTGCTATCGAAGAAAACAACGAGCTTTTTATAGTATACAAGTGGCCGCCCGCGACTTCGTACGCGTAACCCCGTTTTTTTTTTACTTTTTTTTCCTTTTATTCTATCTGCGATCAGCCATCAGCCTTTATCAGATTGGATTGAATTGGTAATAATGACAGTTCCGGCTCTGCACATCTCATGATGTGTCACCTTGATTCCTTTACAATAACTCTTCAGATTGATGCTATTCGGTTTCTCCTGAGCCTGAATGTAGAGTTCTCAGAATTTAGAAGGGATGCAGCAAGTACATTTTCATGACGCTGAAGTCTTTGTTTGTAAGCTTTACAGGATTTTTCTACAACCTCTTTGACGTTTGATATCTCCAGTGTGCTTACCATGAGTTTACGTTACGTGTGCTCGCTAGCGACTGCGTAAAAAAATTACATTAATTGTATGACATATTGTGCAGCGCCCCTAGCGGCTACTTTCAAGAAACAAAATCTCCATAAAGATTTTTGACGTATTCGCTAGCGAGCACACCTAACGTAAACTCATGGTAGGTACACAGGTATTGGGGTGCGGTGGTGAGGGACCTCCCCGTGGTGCACCCCGGGCAACGGCCGCGTGTTCTGTCACGCGGGCGGCTGACTTCTCACCGGCGCGGCAGGTTGCGTCAACTCGGCGGGCCTGTCGGGCAACCCGTAACCCCCCAACGGAGGGGGGCCGGGGGCCCCGGCTACGGAAGTCGGGGCCAAGACAAGGAAAAGTCTTTAAAACCCTCAAATGCCAAGGTCTGGGGGGGGGCCGAGGAGCAGTGTCGGGTATTATTAGCTCGACACGGTCGGTGGAGTATCACCGGCCGTTACCCCTCCCGGGAGTGAGGGGGGGCAGCTGCGCCCGCAAGCAGTTTGAAAAATGAATAGTGTCAAAACGGATAAAACTACCCGGGCGGGTCCCAGCCATGCTGGGGAATCCCGTGGCCGCTCACAAGGCGGTCGGCCCTGTGTATACGGGGGGGCCAACACTATTCCGCGGTCTCGACCGCGCCACGACGACAAATGCAAACCCACAACGGACTCGAATTCGCTCTACGATACGGAACATGACGAACAGGAGGTGGAGGCCTGTGCCCCGAAGGTACACGCCGAAACCAGCGACCACAGCAAGAAAATGACGGACTCTGAACTGGGGTCGGAGGCTTCTGCAACCTCTGCGTTGCCGGATAAGAAGGTTCGACCCAAACCAACACGCAAGCGCCGGAAAGAGATTGCCTCTCTGCATGAGAACTCTTCTCTTTCGGAGGAGGAAGTGGCCCCAGCGCCTAAATTCAGCACTGCCCGCCGCGGTAAGAAGGTCGGCAGTGGCCAGCGGGCGGACTATTATAGGAGAGTGGAGGAGCTGGAGGAGCTCGACTTTAATGCCGACCTCGATAGGAGGGCCAAAGCCAGTCTGGTCCGCCGAGAAAGGAGTCAGGCGGGTTCAATCTCGCCGAACCTTGAAGATCCCAAGTCCAAGGTGGACTATGAGAGGCTGGACCTGGAGCAGCTGAGGGCTCGCGGGGGACTGTTTGTCTCCGAGATCGCCCGCGTCTCTCAGGCATCCGGACGTTTACAGGGTCCTCTGAAAGGAGCCCTCAACAGGTCAGCGGATAACCTCGCCGGCATCCTCGACCAGCTGGCAGCCCGCTCCGAGACGGAGGAAAACCGCCGGCTGAGGATCGACAACGCCAACTTGAGGCGAGAAATGGAAAGTCTCCATGTGGAGATCCGCGCCCTTAAGCGCGAGATGGCGGAGCTGACTGCCAATGTCGGCAAAAGGAATGTGATGCCCCCGCCGGCGGTCCCGTCAACTCACGAGGACGACATGGAGGCCCAGACCCACGAGGACGAGATGGAGGCCCAGGCTCCCGCGAGAGACCCTCTCCCCCAGGGCGCATTATGCGCCCAATCTATAGAGGAGCTCCTGCAGATGGCCTGCCAAAGAGCTATAGACTCGGCGGCCAAGCTCATAGACGCCAGACTCGGAGATCTGGAGAGCCGTTTGCCGCCCCAGAGGACCCTCCGCCCCCCACTAGCGTCTGACTCAAGAACTGCCTCGGCCCCTACGGCAAGCTCAGCCCCTGCAGCAGGGCCAACCCCTGGACCGAAGCGGAAGCGCACGGCGGCTAGGCCGCCGCCCCCATCCCAGCCGGAGCCGGTGGCTTCCAGCCAGGAGGTCAGGGCGACGACCTCGACTGCCCCACCAGCGGAGACATGGGCCACCGTGACGCGGCGGGGGAAAAAGGGAAAACCCCGGTCTGCGGCAGCTTCCCAGCCGGCCCCTGCGCCCAAGACGGCCCCGACGGCACCCAAACCTAAGCCGAAGGTGAAGTTAACCCCTCCCCGCAGCGCAGCCATTGTTGTGACGCTGCAACCTGAGGCGGAGAAGAGAGGGGCAACTTATAAGAAGGTGCTCACCAAGGCCAAGGCTGCAGTGGACCTAGCTGAGCTGGGAATCCCGAACATTAAGGTCACTGACTCGGCGACCGGAGCTCGCCTAATTGAGGTTCCAGGCGCCGAGTCCAAGGACAAGGCAGACAAGCTGGCCATTCAGCTGAGGGCGGCTCTCGGTGGCGACGTAATCGTCACCAGGCCTGAAAAGCGCGCAGACATGCGCATTATCGGCCTGGACGAATCAGTCACCAGAGAGGAGGTTGCCGAAGCGGTGGCCAGCAGGACGGGCTGCTCTCAGGAGGCAGTGAGAGTGGGGGAGATTCGGCGCAGCACCCGTGGTGAGGGAACTACCACGATTAGCTGCCCAGTCGTAGCGGCCAAAGCCCTGTCGGAGGCCGGTCGCCTTCTTGTGGGCTGGTCCTCGGCCCGTGTACAGGTTCTGGATCCTCGCCCGATGCGGTGCTTCAAGTGCATGGGCCTTGGACACACCCGGCAGCTGTGCCCCTCTACAGTGGACCGAAGCGGCCTATGCTTCCGGTGCGGCAATCCGGGACATAAGGCTGCGGATTGTGACGGTCAGGCGCACTGCGCTGTCTGTGCCGAGGCCGGTTGCGACATCAGCCACCACATGGGGGGAAGAAATTGCAAACCCCCCCAGAAAAGAGGGAAAGCAGTTCCGAGGGTCTCAACCCCCTTGATAGAGGAGCACCACGAGCGGTGCGAGGAGGCAGACATGACCGATGAGTAGTCGTCAAATCTGCCTCCTCCAGGCGAACCTCAACCACGCTGCTGGGGCGCAGGATCTCTTTCTACAATCCCTGGCAGCGTGGAACATTGACGTGGCGGTGGCCTCGGAGCCGTACTGGGTTCCCCCGCAACCGCATTGGGTAGGCGACGCCGCAGGGGATGTGGCAATCATATGCCGGAATGGGCCCGCCACTACTCCTCTTAATCTGAGAGACCGCGGCCCTGGTTTTGTGACGGCCCAATGGGGGAGATACGCGATTGTCGGCGTTTATTTCTCCCCCAACAAGCCCCTGTCGGCCTTCGAGACTTTTCTCGGCGTCTTGGGTCCCGCGATTCGTCGGCTGGCGCCGCTCCAGGTCATCCTCATGGGCGACCTGAATGCGAAATCGCGTATGTGGGGCGGGAACTTCACCGATGTGAGAGGTAGGGCCCTCGAGGACTGGGTGGCCGAACTAGGGCTGTCCGTTCTGAACACCGGGACAGCCCATACCTGCGTCAGGGCACAGGGTGGCTCAAGGGTGGATGTGTCTTTCGCCACCCCTGCGGTCGCCCAACGCGTCGTCAACTGGCGGGTGATGGAGGAGGAGACTCTCTCGGACCATCTCTACATCCGGTTCGAGGTCTCTCCCTCCACCACTCCCCGAGCGCCTCGTCGTACTGGCCACTCGGCCTTTCCTAGGTGGGCCACAACCAAGCTGGACAAAGAAAAGGCCGAAGAGGCGGCCATTGTCCAGGCCTGGTGCAGCAAGGGGAGTCCTCATCCCTCCGATGCCGACGCCGGTGCCGCCTGTCTCCGAGCGGCATTGACTCAGACGTGCGATGCGGCAATGCCGAGAGCCCAACGCACTGGCAACAGACGGCAGGTTTACTGGTGGTCTCAGGAAATAGCGGACCTCCGGGCCACCAGTAACGCGGCAAGGAGGGCCTATTTGCGCCACCGTCGTCGCGCAACACGGGACCCGGTGGAGGAGGAGCGCCTGCGCGTGGCCTACAAGGAGGCCAAGAGGACGCTCCAGGTGGCCATCATGGAGGCTAAGGCGGCAGCCCACAACGAAATGCTGGAGGAGCTCGACGGTGATCCGTGGGGGCGGCCATATCGCGCAGCGCGGAATAAGCTGCGCGGACAGTCGGCGCCAGTCGCGGAGACCATAGAGCCAGACCTCCTGCGGCGGGTGCTGGGGTCCCTGTTTCCCCAACAAGGGGACTTCCGTGCCCCGGCTCCTGTCCGCAGCCGTAGAGCCCAATCACCGGAGCCTCCAACCCCCCCGGTGTCAATGGTAGAGGTTGGTGTCGCCCTCGACCGACTCCACGGCAGCAGGAAGGCCCCAGGCCCAGATGGGGTCCCAGGGAAGATCCTCCGCCTGTTCATGCAGGTGGAAGAAAATGAGGACCGTCTTCGGGAACTCTTTGACCTGGTGTTCAGAACCAGTCAGTTCCCGAAGATCTGGAAGGATGGCCGGCTATGCCTGCTGAGAAAGGAGGGTCGGCCGCCCGACTCCCCCTCTGCGTACAGGCCCATCGTGCTGCTCGATGAGGCGGGGAAGGTCCTCGAAAGGATCATCGTTTCCCGCCTCACCAAGCACCTGAATGACGTGGGCCCCAACCTGTCGGAGCGGCAGTTCGGCTTCAGGGCGGGGCGCTCTACACTTGACGCCTTGTCCGCCCTGAAGTCAAAAACAGAGGAGGCTGTATCCCGCGGCGAAAGGGCACTGGCGGTGTCGCTGGACATCGCCAACGCCTTCAATAGTCTGCCCTTTGACACGATAGTGTCGGCGCTTCATTATCACGGAGTGCCGGCCTATCTCATCAGGATAGTGGCGGACTACCTGCGGGACCGACAGGTCAGTCTTGTTGGCGCGGATGGGGAGCTGGTCCAGCAGCGGATTTTCCGCGGGGTCCCCCAGGGCTCGGCCTTAGGGCCGACTCTTTGGAACATTGCCTACGACAGTGTGTTGCGGTGCAGGCTCCTTAGAGGGACGAGCCTGCTTTGTTACGCCGACGACACACTTGTCGTGGCCACAGGAAGGGCCCTGCCGGAACTCTGCCTGCGGATAGAGGCGGCCACCGAAATGGTTGTAGCCCGTATCAGGGCGGCGGGCCTGGAAGTGGCCCCCCATAAGACCGAGGCCCTAATGTTTCACGGGCCTCGGAAGGGACCGCCACCAGGTGCCCACCTCAATATAGAGGGTGTCCGTGTGCGGATAGGGGGCCAGATGAAGTATCTGGGCCTAGTGTTGGACGGGCGGTGGAACTTCCACGCCCATTTCGAGGGCCTGGCCCCCAAACTTACAGGGGCGGCAGCTGCATTGGGCAGACTGCTGCCTAACACGCGGGGCCCCAGCGTGAGCTGTCGCAAACTCTACGCTGGGGTTATAAAGAGCATGGCCCTATACGGGGCTCCCATATGGGTGGGTTCTCTCGACAGAGAGAACCGTGCCGCTCTGCGGCGCCCGCAGCGCACCATCGCTTTGCGGGCGATAAGAGGGTACCGTACCGTATCACACGGTGCGGCGTGCGTTTTGGCCGGGCTCCCCCCATGGGAACTCGAAGCAGAGGTCCTCGACGTGGTCTACCAATTCAGAACGTCGAGGCGCGAGGCAGGGGAGCGCCCGGCATACGAGGAGGTGGAGCGCGTCCGCGAGCTTGCCCGAGAGGAGCTTCTGCGGCGCTGGGAGCGGGAGTTGGTAGACTGCCGCTATGGCGTGAGAACCATAGAGGCGATCCGCCCGGTCCTGGACCAGTGGGTGCATCGGAGGCACGGCTTCCTCACCTATCGTCTGGTGCAGGTGCTAACTGGACACGGATGCTTCGGTTGGTACCTGCATCTGATCGGTAGAGAGCCGAGCCCTGAATGTCACGAGTGCGGCGCTGCGGAAGATACGGCTCAGCACACCCTTGAGGTGTGCCCAGCATGGGTCCAGCAGCGCCGGGCTCTGACTGCGGTGACTGGTCCGGACCTCGCGCTCCCCAGCGTCGTGGTTGCGATGCTCCTGGGCGAGAGCGCGTGGGACGCCATGGTCTCCTTCTGCGAAGAGGTGATGCTGCAGAAGGAGACCGCGGAACGGGCTAGGGAAGTAGATCCCGAAGCCCACGCGCTCCGGCGCAGACGGCCGGGGGGAAGAAGGAGGAGATTCGCTCGCCTCCTTCCGCCTCCCTAGGTGAGACCAGTGGGTGTTAGGCCGGGGGGCCCATCACCCACATTGCACGGTCCCACCCTGTCTGGGGGGTCTGCCAGTGTACCGGCAGACCCCCTCTTTAGCGCGGGAGGCCCGGCAAAGGCTGGGCCATGCGTCGGCACGGCGTGGTCTGAATCTGTAGGACCCCACGTCGTGCCAGTAAAACGCAGAGGGTGCACCGCAGGTTTTTAGTGGGTATACTTGTCGGGTGACAGCCGCTATTGCTGCCACCCGACAAGAGAGTCCCACATAACCCGTCGCTTCCCCCGAGGCGGCGGGTATACGCAAAGTATTTTCCTGCGCAAAAAAAAAAAAAAAAAAAAAAAGGTACACAGGTATTGAGATTTCGTGATGAGTGAGCGAGCCAGTGACTTTTCGGTTTTTTATAGGTAAATATAGATAGATAGAAGGTAAAATTGACCTTACTGTGTAAAAAAGTTAGCAAATATTTTATTATACGTATTTCCGAGAAGACAGAGCCTTTGAAACAACTGATATTATTCTGAGAATCTACTCTATACGAGTCTCTTATCCAAAATCCAAATATTTTGTTCCGCGAAAATTAACTTTTCTTCTTGACTGTTACGAAACATTTATTTTAGTCTTAAAAGATCAAAGAAGGCTTTGTTTGATAAATTCAATATTTAGACGTATTTTCATAGCATCATTTTTTTAAGAATGTTGGTCCAATGCATAACTTGACGCATCATGAAGATTGTCCCAAACTTCATGATGTACACAACATTCTTATCTATGTTGAGAGTATGCCCTGAAAAACTCTCAGTTTTTTTATAAAATGACGTAGGTCTGGCGTTCAAGAGGTTCATACATTCTGTTTACATGTAGTCGCGCGTTTTCCTATGAGCCACGATCGCGCGATTCGAAACGCGCGAGTAATAACACGCGAGTAGAAACGCGTCATCTGGACCAGCTCAATACAACGAATAAGGTCTACTCCATAACCCAACCACTGTGGTGGCAAGTGCTACAAAACTCCGAGAAAAGTTACATCAAAGGTCCAAGCCAATCTTGGAAAGTTTTAATTCCACTTTTTCTGCGTCACGGCGTTATCATGTGTCCGACTAAAGCCGTAGGGTTGGGAACTACGGTCTCTACGGATATTCAGTATCCGTACACTCAACGTATACGTACGTACTAATATGGAGAGGGCTATACTCGGTGTTTCTTTTCGAGATCGAATCAGAAATCAGGAGATCCGTAAACGAACTAAAGTTGCTGACATAGCCCAACGGATTAGCAAGCTCAAGTGGCAATGGGCAGGGCATATAGTACGCAGAACTGACGGCCGATAGGGCAGCAAGGTTCTGGAGTGGAGGCCGCGTACCTACTGGAAAACGCAGCGTGGGACGTCCACCCACAAGGTGGACCGACGACATCATAAAGGTAGCAGGAAAGCGCTGAACGCAGGCCGCTACCAACCGGGCAACATGGAAACCATTGCGGAAGGTCTATGTTCAGCAGTGGACGTCCTATGGCTGAGATGATGATGATGATGATGACACTGAACGTACTTTCTCCCCATGTCATCTGGGTATTGTGGGTAGTATAGGCCAAAACGGAACTATTCCCACCTCTCGTTCCCACCACTGCAACTCCTGTGTAGCCAGGATCTACAGCTTGACCGCCGATAAAAACCCAACCAGTAAGTGTCACGTTTGTCCCGGGGGAAAGTTAAACTGTCATTGGACCCGCAACGAAATTAACCAAAACATAAGAGGAGTTTGAAGTTAAGGTTTGAGATTATAGGATGTTTTCCCTCTGGTAAATTAGAGAGACGTGCTCCGATATGATGATAAGTCAATAAGTACTAAGTGTTTCATCATCATCATCATTTCAGACATAGGAAGTCCACTACTGAGCATCGAACTCCCTCCCTTTTTAACCCTAATAACAATGAAAAAAGGTTTACTTTCAAAGTTATGTAGTAATGTAATGACAAGCGAGGCTGACTACTCGTAGTAGGTATATTCCTAATTACATACTTTACATAATTGACAATGCTTGTTTGAAATTGAATGTACAACTCAAAGTGAAAGCCCTATATGGGATTACACATGTCGCCTCAACATATGATATTGATATGCCTGTTTCACACATTATAATTAATTTCATTACTTCTAATTGATGAATGTTGAATTGGATATAATTAGATACAGAATGTGTATGCCAGTAAGCCTCCCAGTCGGTAGACTGACGATCTGGTGAAGGTCGCGTAAAGCACGTGGATGCGGGGAGCGCAGGACCGGTCATTGTGGAAATTGTTAGAAGGCTTTTGTCCAGTAAGGGACGTCCTTTGGCTGAAATGATTTGATGATGATGATTTGTACGACCTTTTGTAAAGCAAACTCTAATAACTTATTTTTACTTTTATTAGAAGGTATAAATATTTTGTAGAAATAACACTGTTGTCTATCTATTGCTTAGTTCGGGACTAGTAGAGGCGCAGTGTAAAATGTCCAAGGATTATTTTTTAAAGTTCATGAAAAAGTCCACCGACCGACAGATTATTTGTTATTACCTAATATTATGATAGCCGAACGGTGAAGGGGTCGGACTGGCTTACTCGCATTCTAAGGAACGCGGGTTCGAACCCCGCTGACGCTTGACTATTGTGGTGAGCCCACACGTGACACAAGCATTTAGGGCCCTCACCCACGGCGACTTTTTGTAGCGATGCAGTCGCGCTGCTGTAGCGCGTTAGTAGCGCGTTGGCATCACTTCTGTAGTGCGTTGCAAATGCGACTAACGCGCGTTAGTAGCGATGCTGTCGTTCGTTTACGAAACGCGCGACAAATAGTCGCCGTGGGCGAGGGCCCTTAGCAAAGCACGAGGTAACGGGACTATTAGTATTTTTTACAAAAACAAATGTCTAATAATATCAACCTTGTCATAAAATGACAATTTTATTATGAATAATAATTTACATTCAAATAGGCAAAGGAGGCATATTTTTCTGTAATTATTTTTCACAAGTTTACAATAGAATTTTACCTATGTACCTATTATTGTTATGAATGATATATTATCATAACATTACTTTGTATGACTGTTTTTTTGTCTTAGGCACTTTTAAGATTATGATTTTAGTGCCTAATTTGTGCTCGCAGTTTATTGAACTTGGCGAAAAATTTTTGAGCTCAAAGGGCGTTTGGTCGAAGTCTATATTAAAGTAAACAGTCTTCCGAACGTGAAATTAGAATGATCCAACAACACGAACCGTGCTATGATCCTCCCTTAAGTTGCTGGATACCTCATACCTCAGGCACTGACTTAGTTAAGACCTATAGTAGTAACTTTCAGTTCGCACGTGACTCTTTTGTGTAACAGTAACTAAAAATTTTTTTCTACATTGAAAAAAATTTTTAGTTACTACTAAGTATACTCGTATACGAATAAGGGACCGTATCCGAATATCCGTGTGTCCCCACCCTAACCGCAGTTACTTCGTAAGTCGGTAAGTCCACGAAGCCTTTAGTTCGACATTATCTGGCTCAAGGCATTAAAAGTTAGATGTAAATGAGTCGGGCCACCACGGGCCTTATCTGATCGGAACTTTTGTTCTGTGATAGCCTTTTCGGATTGAGAGGTATTGGTGACGGGGAATAGGTTTTGTTTGAAGAATTTAGGGGCTTTTTTCTAGATGTTGGCACGATATCGGCGCTATTTCAGGATTAAACATTAGATAGGTATCGATGGTTAATCTTTCTTGCTTAAAAAACCGGCCAAGTGCGAGTCGGACTCGCGCACCGAGGGTTCCGTACAAACCTGCAAGGTTTACAAAGTTCGTTCATTACGACAATCGAGTCATAACTATGGTATTTTTATTGCAAAATGAAATTCATAACATTACAATGGGGAAAGTAACTACTTAAAAGGAGAATGCCCAAAAGTGGTATCGCTCGAAATCTAATTGTACATTGAGGGTACCACACCGTAAATTCCTTTCTTCATTTGTAATGATTTGCGAAAGTAGTAAGAAATTGTAAAACCTCCGGAATAAAATCCGATTTTAATAAAAAGTATTGTAACAATGAGCTGCAATCAGCAACACCTATCACCGAGCAACGACACTACGTAGTTCGCACGGTTGTCAATAGATGGCGCTGTTCGTAGTTAGCTCGCGGTATCATTTGATTTTTTCCTGTCCTTAAGTAGTCAGGGCTAACCACAAATCCCTTTCCCCTTGCAAAATGGTATAAATAACATTGGTATGCACGCAAGATTATTTTGTGTTTATATCTGATCCTTATCAAATAACGCTAGCTTTGGCGTAGCTAGGGTTTTTTTTTAGGCAGGGTAACTATCTACAAATATAAAACAAGTATTCTAAGGTAAAACCTGTAGCTATGCCAATGGACACCATTCATTTCACTTAAACCAAAATTACGTCAAAGTCCGGAGTTTTATAAAAAAAAATATGCGGTATGATTATTTTTTATTTATTTATTTTTCCTATACAGTGTGAGTCACGTTAAAGTGTACATATGAAAATAGATGAAACTAGACCTGTTTTTATCGACAAAAAAGAGGTCAAAATTTTTTTGTGATTTTTTTTTAATTTTTTATAGTTTTTTTTTCTTCCAATTACTTATTGTAAAGAAAACGTAATAACTTCTAAACTAAGCGGTAGATCCTGATAAAATAAAAACAGTAATAATGCTAAATAACAGGCGATACTAAAAAAATACATAAAATATACAAAAAAGGCTAACAAATAATAAAAAATGATACTTTTTGAAAAAAATCTGCTTTAAAATTCGTGTTTTTTGGTTATTTGATAAATTTCTCCAAAAAATGCCCCTATAACCGGTGGTTTTTATTATTTTTTATTGTTCTCAACCGTATTATCTTTGTAAAACCAAAAATCGCATGTCTCTACCCCTATCACAACATTTGCTATGATCGTTTGAACAAAGGCCTGCCACAACATTATTCTCCGCTACAGGTAGAGACAATTTTAATTTTAACTAAAATGCTTATTTTACTTCGAAATCTTTTGTTTTTATCAAAATTACAAATCTAGAGCCATTTTCAGTTTTGTTGTTAACGAAGCGTTGAATGGCGCGCCCGGAGAGGCTTAGTTCAAACGATCATTGCAAACGTTGTGATAGGGATAGAGACATGCGATTTTTGGTTTTACGAAGGTAATACGATAGAAAATAATACAAAGTAATAAAAACCACCAGTTATAGGGGCATTTTTTGGAGAAATTTATCAAATAACCAAAAAAAACACGAATTTTAAAGCAGATTTTTTTCAAAAAGTATATTTTTTTATTATTTGTTGGCCTTTTTTGTGTATTTTATGTATTTTTTAGTATTGCCTGTTATTTAGCATTATTACTGTTTTTATTTTATCAGGATATACCGCTTAGTTTAAAAGTTATTACGTTTTCTTTACAATAAGTAATTGCAAGAAAAAAAATTCTATAAAAAATTTAAAAAAAATCTCAAAAATTTTTTGACCTCTTTTTTGTCGATAAAAATAGGTCTAGTTTCATCTATTTTCATATGTACACTTTAACGTGACTCACACTGTATTTGCATTATAGGTAGGTACCTACCTCAGCGTTTTGAATTTTTGCGTTGATTTAGAATTTCTCACAGTTTAGAGGCAATTAGATTTAAGAAGTGTTTGATATGAATTTCAACTTTAATATCTCTACGCGTTCATGTGAAAAAGGGTAGGTAGTAAGTTTATAATTATTAAAAAAATATTTAATGTCATGTAAGCAAAAATAATATTTTAAATTTTATATAACTTCAAATTTATCATTTTCGCAATTTTTCCTTTATCTGTACTATATAACGTTGCTTCGTGCCGAATTTCAAGATTCTGAGTTCACAGGAAGTACCTTGTAGGTTTTGATTCCCTAGCGTGTGACGGAAATTCGTCTAAGGTGTCGGTATAAACTGCTGTATCTTTTGATCGCGTTAACTTAGAAGTTTGATTTTTTTACTTCTTAAAGGGACAATAGATCTAGGTATTTGGTATAAATTTCAATTTGATACCTTTATTCGTTCGTGAGAAATAAGGTAGTAAGTTTCATTTTATTAAAATATTTTTATTATATTATATAACTAAAAAAATGTAATTTTCGCAATTTTTCATATATTTGCATTATATGACAATGCTTTATGCCAAATTTCAAGATTCTGAGTTTACGGGAAGTATCCTGTAGGTTTTGATTCCTTTGCGAGTGTCGAAAATTTGTTGAAAATATCGACATAATCGGCTGTATCTTTTGATTGGCTTGGCTTAGAAGTTTGATATTTTCACAGCTTAAAGGGACAATAGACCTGAGTATTTCATGTGAATTTCAGCTTGATACGTTCACGCGTTCTTGAGATAAAGGGTCTTGACAGACGGACGGACGGACAACAAAGTGATCCTATAAGGGTTCCGTTTTTTCCTTTTGAGGTACGGAACCCTAAAAATAAAGGAAATACATTATTTACCGACGACCTGTGTATCTACCATGAGTTTACGTCAGGTGTGCTCGCTAGCGAGTACGTCAAAAATGTCTATGAAGATTTTGTACACCTTATGTACACCGTTCTATGTGCATATAAGTTTTAAATAAAAATAAATAAATAAAATTTTGTTTCTTGAAAGTAGCCGCTAGGGGCGCTGCACAATATGTCATACAATTAATGTTATTTTTTTACGTAGTCGCTAGCGAGCACACATAACGTAAACCCATGGATACCATCCCACACTGATAAAGGTAGCAGGCGCTGGATGCAGGCCGCTACCAACCGTGCGATGTGGAAGTCATTGGGGGAGGCCTATGTTCAGCAGTGGACGTCCTTGTGGCTGAAATGATGATTAGGATGTCATTTTTTACCCACCTAAATCTCACCTATTGGAAAGATGATCAGGCTGAAGGTGCTCGAAATGGGGTGCCCTCTCAGACGCATAACATTTTTCATCATAATTTAGTTTGGCATAACAGTATTTGCATAAAGTTTTTTTGCATAAACTTTGATATGCATAGTTTTCTAAATGCATAATGGTTTCTTAGGCATAATAATAACTTTCTCTAATTTTCAATACCATAATTTAAATAATCATAAATGTAAAGAACATAATTTTTATATACATAAAGTTTGTTTTTAATAAAATACTATAAACATAATTTAATTATTTATAACATTTAAAGTCATAAATATTGTCTATAAGAGCAACCAACATTGAAGAGTAAATAATTATGTATTTGTGATGTTGCGAACGATCCTCCTTCCACCTTTATACTCTTTCGGCCTATAGATTTGCAAAAACTAAATTCTCTGTATCATTGTCATTTTTGTTCTTAATTTTTGACCTGTCTCTTAGAAAGCTTAAGCTCGTGAAAATACATTCTGTTTGATCTCGAATCCCTCTTATCTATTATAACGCACATATTATACAGTCCACATTTCTTTTACAACATTAAGCTTGCCTGGTCTAAAATTATGTTGATCCCGACTGGCCGTGGTCTCTTCCACGTGGTACTAGTCTGCCCTATACTAGAGTGTAATTTAAAAGCCGGAGGCGCGGAGGGAGTGCGGTCCTCGCTCGCTGTAACATATATCCGATGTATGGCATGCCGGGTATATGTTACGCCAGAGCGGAAGGACCGCACTTCCCGCAGCGCCGGAGATAAGGCAATCCTAATGCTTGCTTGCATGCTTGCTTGCTTGCTTGCATGCATGCTTCCTTGCTGCTTGCTTGCATGCTTGCTTGCTGCTTGCTTGCATGCTTGCTTGCTGCTTGCTTGCATGCTTGCTTGCTGCTTGCTTGCATGCTTGCGTGCTTGCTGCTTGATTGCATGCTTGCTGCTTGCTTGCATGCTTGCTTGCATCCTTGCTTGCATGCATGCTTACATGCTTCCTTGCAGCTTGCTTGCATGCTTGCTGCTTGCTTGCATGTTGGTTTGCATGCTTGCTTGTCTATTTATATTTGTTAACTTATATTTTATATGTATAACATTTTTATATTTCATATTTGTTAAAATTATGGTATTTTGTATATCGTCAGTTGCAGGTTCACTTGGGGTAACTGACAAAATACAGTTTTTCAGTAGAGCCGTTTAAAGTTTTTTTTCGTCTTAAATCGGACATAACTTTTTTCCTATTTAACCTTTTTTGGATCTGTTTTTACAGAAATGCTTAGAATTCTACGCGGTTTTGGATTAAATAAAAACAATTATCTAATATGTCTTAGTTAAGGAAATAAATTGCAGTTACACCAATGTATTTTTGTACTTTTGACAGTTACACTAATTTTAGACCAAACTTTGGAAAAAAACATAGGTCAAATTGGTGTAAGTACTGCCCAAAGTTAAAACAATTTGATGATTTTCTGGGTTTTGTTTACTTAGCTGCTGTATAATTTATGTAAAAGTATTAAAAAATAAGAGAATTCATGAAAAAAATATCATTTTGTCGTTTTCTTTATTTATTTTTTTAATTTTATTAGAAGTAACTTTTATTTTATTCATTAAAAAATGTTAAAAAAAGCCACGAAAATCAAGAAAATATGTGTGTTTAACTTTTTTAAGACAGAAAAACTGAAATTACTAAAGTATTACTGTGAAACTAATTAATTTGAATATTTTTTTAAGCTTTGACTTACCAATACCGTATATAGCTCTACGGGGCAACTTAAACTGAAAACAAAATGGATTTCATCTCCCACCTCTTTATAGCAATGTTGAATTAAGGTCATGAGTACTACAACAGTAAAAGTAACAGAGTAACAACAGGTTAATGTTTGCAACGCGCAGTGACGCCTAGTTGGCTGGATAGTTTGCTCAATTTCAATTTTTTTTTGTTGAGCTAACTTTAACTTCTTTAACTGATACTGCTGGTATAATAATAATGTAATATGTCTTAAAACTTTCTAAATTCCTATTTTATTTCATGTTATAAACCTTAGCAAATCAGTGTAATTGCAAAATTTTGTAGAATTTTTTTACATTATTACAGATACACCAATTCAACCTGGTAAAATTATTACAATGTCAGTTACACCAAAATTGTGAAGGAAATCTGAAAAGTTCACACCTGAAAATGTCCGTGTAATTGTAATTTTTTTAAAGCTAGAATTTTTTTACTTATACCATTCGAAAGAGCAGAAAAAACTAAGAAAAACTGTATATTTAACTCAAAAACCGTATTTTGTCAGTTACCCCAAGTGAACCTGCAACTGACGATATTATGAATGGTAATATTTATGGCATTGGTTTAGATGCCAATAAATGTTATGCCTAGAAATCGTTATTAAAAAAACAAGAATACAGAAAAAATATAATTACTAAAATATTATTATAATAAAAGTGGTTATGGCAAAAAATATATGCCTTATGATTTATTCTGTATTAACGTTTATGCGAAATGATGAGTATGCCAAAAAAATTTATGCACTCTTAAATTATGACAATATTTTTTATGCAACCGAATATTATTATGGACCCCTCGAAATGCACTCAGAATCCTCAATCACAGAGGAACTGGCTATTTTGCCTCCAACTGCCGGAACACAACAATGCTGTTAACATAGTTGTTGTAGCGTCAGATTTAGGCAAGATTGTGGCAGCTATCTAGGAAAACTTATCACAAACTCTGCTACACCGATTAAACCAAGCAGAAAATTGTACCCCCACTGGGAATGAAACCTGGGACCTCAAAATTGGGAATGGAACACAGAATATTATTAAAACGGACACCTAAAAACGGGAAGCAAATACATAAATCGTGGGTCGAATCACGAAAAGACGTAACTGATTTTTATCAATTTTACAGGAGCGACGTTTAAAGAACATTTAATTTTTAAGTATGGAAAAATGCATTTCGGGCCCTCTTTAACTGTCAATACTGGCTTTCTGACAAAGTGTTCAGTTACGATCTTTTATGAGGTTGTAAAATGCACGTTTTTAATAACATGGTGTGTTTAACTCAATATCGCCATTTTGTGATTCGACCCACGAAATTCACAGAATACAGAAACAAAACAGGTGGTATTATTGATATTATTTTACAAGTTGAAATTCTCAGACCTATTTCGCTTCATTCATGAAATAGGAGACCTATCTATTACATAGGTCCTTATGGAAACATAATACATATATCTTAGTTTGAAGCAACTCAGTTCAAAGACCTTGTATTACGCCCGTATTAACAAGCGATGCTTGCTTAAGTGAAGCAACGAATCGAACGTACAGCGTTAAATAGAGCTCTGTGATTGGTTCGTGTGTCACCCTGTGCGTCCACGCGCTGTGAGACCTCATAGTAATGTTTGTGAATACGGGCGTTAGACTCTACCATTATGTCTTATAAGTAATTAAAAGAATATTAATTAACTAATAATGTTATATCAAAGTTAATTAAATACGAATTAGGTTTAGAGTTTATAAAGTGTATTTTTAAAGACTTATTTTAGAATTTGTCATTTTGGTTAACGGTGTCAATTGCACTATTAGTGAACTAATTTTCGTAGAAAATGTCTTTAATGTATGAAATAGATATTAAAACTAGATAATATTTTTATTGGAGTCATAATGTAATAGTTAGAAGTTGCAAGAGCTATTAACATTAAGTAAGTGATGTTGTTATAACCTACTTGTTTATTAATTAAATGTCTCAAGAGTATACCTCAAATTGTAGAATTAAAAAAATAGGAATACAAACCAGAAACGTCAACTGAAAAACTTATAAATAAGGTAAACTTGCACACTTGAAAAATATAACCCTTCTCCTGATGGATAATAATAAAGTAATAACAACTACCTATAGAATTTTTCGTGACACACTTTTTAAACGAGCTAAGTTTTCGTACAAAGATACATCAAAATAAATGGCTTTCAATAATTTTCTAAGAAGTTTGTTACAGATAGAGATAGATCTTTAGCTATTATTTTTCACCTTATAGCTCATAGCAGACTTATCAACTCGGAAACGGATCAACACCGTATCGCCTTTCGCGCGTTGTCAATCGCGAGGCGAGGCATTTACGTTATAGACTAAGAGTAGGCGCACACCGTTGATTTTTCGTCGGCCGATAGTTTAGTCGGGCAGTTGATCAGTATGGGCATGTATGAAAGTGCGCACACTACGCCGATTCGATTTGGCCGATTCTTCATACAATTTAAAATCGGGCACAACTATCGGCCAACTGAAAATCAACGGTGTGCGCCTACTCTAAGAGCTAGTGAACGCCAGACCTTCAAACTTCATGTTTGGCCATGGTTCTTAGCTATGTTGGGAGCATGCGCTGACAAAATTTCAGTCTTTATAAAATAACGTAGGTCTGGCGTTCACTAGCTCTTAGACTATAAGGATTAAGACAGTGTACATTGCAGTATGGCGGTCAGTACCGCCTCGAGTTGATACGGTTACGATCCTTTCCAGGTTGATAAATGTGCGACGTCCTTTACAAGTAATAACAACTATCTACAATAACAATATAGAATTTTCGTGACACATTTTTACTCGTACACGAGCTACCCTTTCGCACAAAAATATAACATTTGCTTTCAATAATATTCGGGGAAGTCACATCTAAATCTACTGATCCAATTCTGGAAACATACTTTATCCGCTAGAGAAGATTCTTTAGCTATTATTTTTCATCCTAAGAAATCACTCTTCCAAATGTGAGGATTACTGTTACTTGGAACGTCTTTAAAAGCCATTTCATTCTGTGTTGTAAGGAAGCAACTCCATTTCATACTTCTGCTTTTAATTTTATCTTTTTAATACATATTTAATATACCTACTTCTGCTTATCGTATGGAAACTTCGTTTCATTTCGTTTCAGCCAAATGACTTCCACTGCTGGACAATGGGCACCCCCAAGGCTTTTCATAATGAACGGTCCTGCGCTGCCCGCATCCAGGTCCTTCCCGCGACCTTTACCAGATCGTCGATCCACCTAGTACGGAAACCTATGGAAACTAAGGCAGATTAGTCGCAAATGTACCTATTATATCCATAACATTCATTTTTACAAATAAAGTGATTTGATTTGATTTGATTTGATGCCGTTCAATATTTTAAACTAATCATATTATTAAATCATGGAAAAGTTTGTTAAAATCAAATTTTGAGAAAGATTGTTCCGTAATACCGACTGAGATATGCTCCATCTGGGAATCGAACCCCGACTGGGCACTCTGGAAGTCGAGAGGCTCCAACCTTTTATATACTGGTCCATTTATAATCTCAAGAAACTTCGTCTACTTCTATAAAATTCATCTTAAACATTCAGTAACTACCTAATCAAGGATTTTTCGTTAAAATAACTGGAAGCCAAAAGTCGTAATTACCGTTACGAAATAGTAACGTTATTTGGCAACGGAATAATTATCGGGTGCCTGTTAATCTCGGATTTATGTTTTGTCTCTGTCTGGTGGTGCTTTCTAATTGTCTGGCTCTGTCTCTCGCGACCTTGGAGGAAAACTGAGCTGAGTGGTCCAAGGCATTCACTGAGGCCTGTTGTCACAAATTAGCGGAACTTTTTGTATTGGATTTTAAAAGAGAACGACAACTTTCTATGAAGTTTTGGTACCGGTACTAAGTTCATTGTATAGCTTTAAAACATATGCCATTTGAACCCTTATTTTAGTAGTATAATTAAAGGACGGACGGACGGACAGACAGAAAAAACAGTTTCTAGTGAAGAATTCAGCTACCCAATATTTTTCCGATTTTTTATGGCTAGAAAAATCCCATTCTCATTACTTTTTGAACAGCCCTCGTAATGTACTCACAACTTTTGACCACGGCTGTAGCATAGCAGCTGAAACGTCAAGCCGTAAGTACAATTATGTAACTCATAATAAAAAATGCGCGTTGAGTGCCGTGTTGCTCTATCACAGTAGACATCTTTTGATTGAAAAGGAAATAATTTATGTTTTCTTCGCCATTTTTAAGGCAAGGCTCTTAAACTGAAACCTTATAGCCATAGGTATAGATCGTTTCACCCACGAAGACGCGCCCCACCATTCTTCCGCTAATGTTTGAGTGTTATCGGTGCACGCTAAATTATCCATGAGTGCACACGCACACTACACTAAAGGCGCTCGGATTGCTCGGATCAAACTCCCCGAACCCCGCGCTTTCCTCGACCAAAAATTGGTGGGGTGCGTCTTCGTGGATGAAACCATCTATACGCCATCTTTTCCAAATTGGGCCAGCTGTCAAAGTAATCATTGTGGTCACCAGTTCACCACCCGACACGACCGAATTACGGACGATCCATCCGCCATCGTCTTGCCACGAGCTGCCTGTTACTACCTCTGTTAGTTCATCAATTGACTTTGACAATTTCGTAATTATGTGACAAAAATACCCTTAGGCTGGTTTTAGAATCGCGCTGACCGCTCGCTGATCGGCGGCGCTGACAAATCAAAATGTATGTAATTGAAGGGAACGTTTCTGAGTGACGCTGATCGCTCGGCGCCGACGCTCCATACATTTCGGCTATCAGCGCTGACGGTCAGCGTGCGTCAGCGTGATTTTAAAACCAGCCTTAACACTAGAAGTGCCGAAGATTACGACCCCCCTAAAAGCGCCGCTGGGTCAATTTTGTCCCAGCATATATTTTGTAACATTTTTTAGTTTCAGGCATCCATCATGAATATTATGGTTAAAACTATTTGTAGTATCCTTAAAAAAAGGTTTATCTATGTAGTTAAATCAATATGTACTTATTTCTTTGAATATAAATGTATTCAATTTTAATTTTTAATTATTAAAAGTCACATATTTTTGGTTTCATATAAAAATAGTCGCATATTACATGGTGTTGTACTGTTTTAAAATTATGAAATTACTACTTTAACTAGTCATTACTATTTTTGAAGGAAAAATTAATATCTTAAAAATAATAGTGCACATTTTGCACAAAGTTTTTTTGTATGGTTTTTTGTCTCTCTGGTGTACTATGTGTTTAGGAATTTTTATAGGTATGGTTATTTTTCTGTTATCTGTACACAAACAGTGAAGTTTTTTACCAATTACAATGAAAAGTATGTACGTTTAATTTTCAAAATTTTTTAGGTCACACATTTTAAAAATGTATCAAATCATACAATGTATGAACTGGCTTATGTCTAGAAGCTACCTTCTTACTAATATTATAAATGTAAAAGTTAATAAATATTGATAAATTGAAGGATGGATGGACTGATGAATGGATAGGAAGGATGAATGGGTGGATATATGCCTGGAACTTGAACTAAGTGAGTATGGATTCTTGGTTAGATCGATGGATGTTTTTTCACTCTTTTACGCAAAAAATACTAAGCCGATCTTAATAAAACTTTGCAGTTTTATTGCTAATACTTCAGAATAACATAATATAGGCTATAATTTAGAATAATATTCAGTTATTTGGTCAAAAAGCAACGATAAGTGTCAAGAAATTAGGTCTTTCTATGATAAACTTAATTTCTCACGGGTGAAGTCACAGGCAAAAACTAGTACAATATATTTACATTTCTGCATTATCACGAGTCACCTCAACTCTCATCACCTCTCCACTTTCGTATCTCCTCGAAACAAGGACTCTTCGTCGAATTATTGTGGCAAATACCAGGGTGGGACAAAAATGACCCAGTGGCGCTTCTAGGTAAAACCGATTTTTAAAAATTTTCTATTAATGTTTTATATTATTAAAAACAATAAAAAATGATAAAATTCAATAAATCAGTAAAAGTCAAAAAGTTTCATGGACTTTCGTTGAAAAATAAAAAAGTTAGAGACGATCAAACTCGCGAGTGGGACAAAAATGGGACGGCGGCCTTTCTAGTGTTAATGTTACCAATAGCTTTCCTTACTGCCACTTGACCATCGTCATCATCATCATACCCTCTTAAGTCACGTTCTCGTCACTGCAACTCCAGTTTAATCAGAGTTTACAGTTTGCCAAAAACCTCATCATCATCATCATTTCTTCATCAGCACGGTCTTCTCCAATTTACCAAAGACAAATTAATATGGAATTTGGCCTAAAACCACGCTGGCTAGACGGGTTGGGGAAGTACTTATAATACTATGACTTGTTTAAGCTATTGAATGCTTTGTGACTTTCTGTCAAGTGCTTTTTTCGCTGTTATGGCTTTAACCGTAACTTAAACAATAACCGGTATTTTTTGTATGGAGTTTGACAGATTTCTGACTTTGCTAAAGTGGTGATGGTGCAACCCAGCCTATGTTTAGTGATAGTTATTTAGGGTGGATTCGACCAAACAAGAGTTAATATTAATCTCAGAATAAACTTGTCATTTGTGTGCGATGTGGAAGTCATTGGGGGAGGCCTATGTTCAGCAGTGGACATCCTGTGGCTGAAATGATGATGATGATGATGAAACTTGTCATTTTGACATATTTCCCATTCTGAAACTGTCAATGTGCCAGTTATACCAGAAGTTATTCTCGGATTAAAGTTTGGTCGAATCGGGCCTTAATCGTCCAAGTTGATATTGAACTGAGTGCTCTGAACATTCACTTTGCATAAAAATATATGTATAGATCTTGGATAAAAAAAAAAAGATGTTTAGATCGAACTGAGTTTCTTGCGCTGCATCTTCTCAGCACTGGCCCATTTATTGTCTCAAGCAATACTAAGACGTATATTAATGTGCTTTTTAAAAGCCTATTTGCAAAAATAAATTTTAATGTGTTTTATGAGTTGTAACGGTGTCAATGTCAGTCGGTGTGTTTGCAACACTACCAGATTCCATTGACGGGATTATTTTATTTTATTTATTTGTAATTGATAATTTTGGTAGTCTAGTTGTTAGAATATTTCGATTCTGTAAGTCCTTTCCTTAGGTTCGATTCTCAGAATAGCTTATGAAATAATGTGAAAAATCAATTAAGGTGTTGTTTCAGATCATGTAAGCTCTTTATTTAACAAACCAATTAGAAAAAACAAGCTTTTTAACATATACATAAATAACACGAAAAAATGATTTTCTAGTATGTTCGAGTACAGCTTAATGAGATTCTATATTTCTGTAGTTCTTTATTACTATAATAATATCGTGTGTCGAATCACGAAAAGGCGTATCTAACAAAATGGCGTTAAACACATTATCAGGCGTTATCACAAAAGATCGTAACTGAATTATTTTTCAGGAAGCCAGTATTGACAGGTAAAAAGGGCCCGAAATGCATTTTTCCATACTTCAAATTATCTTAAATTGATAAAAATCAGTTACACCTTTTCGTGATTCGACCCACGATATAATAGGGTCACACTCACTAGCACATCAAAGTTCCTAAGATATCATATTATTAACTTTCCTCTGCTGTCGTCCTTACACTTATTCTACACAAGGTCATTCAGTTACTACATATTATTATCGTCCAGTCAATGAAGTTATTGCATAGTAAATATTAGTAGTTTTATTATGGTCAAATAAATAAAACAAGTCTTGAAATAAATGCAATGTTAGGCCGATTTTGCACTAAGGGTAAGACTACACTTATGCCAACAATATTATTAAATTCATTTATATTACTAAAAACCGAGTTTGATTAATCTGTACACAGAAATGCGTAAGTGTCGGTTTAATTATTTTTCTTTAAATACAACTAACACTCTTCATCTCTCCTCACTGTTATCTCACTGGGTTGTCTGGAAGAGGTAGTTTTCTATTCATAAGACCGGGTTGTGTCATTTTACTTGATATTTATAATAATGTCTATTTTCTATCTATCTATCCATCTTAATTCGGATATCATCATGTTTTATAGTCTCCACTGTACAGTAAAAGGAGAGTTTGACGTTTGTGAATACGGGTGTTAGTCGCTTTTGACGTAACTGCCAGCCTTTTGTGTATTTGATGTAATTACCATCAAACAGCGTGAACTCAGCTTAACAAATAAGTGTAACTGCCACTTTTCGTAACAAACGCGCAAGCGTCTCGGATGATAGCACATAATCACGACACGACAGTTGCGACATTTAACCTTTGTTTTAGGCTTTCTAATTATTTTTATGTGTAAAACCATTTTATGAACATAGGTCCTGGTACTGGTGCTTATTTTTTAGGGAATTTTCCGGGAAAAAATCGGTCATTCAGGCAGGCCTGTTCATCTCCGCGAGTTTACATCGAAAACAAAACACGCACGATGGCCCACCTACAGGATACTATAATTCGACAAGGCCTCACATACGAGCGAACATTGACTCACGCACGCGTATTCTTGTGTACCTATGATGGAAGAAAATAAAGAAAATGGTGTACTAAATACTGTGCAGTAGGTATTTAACTGCGTAAATAATAATAAAAACACAGAATGTACTTTTTTAAGTTGCCTCAAGACACTGAGAGGTAAATAAGTAGTTAATATTATTCATGATAATTCATGCTAAATCATGTATTTCCTCCGCCATTTTCTGCAGATTGGCACCTCACGTCACATCATTTTACCGAAGTCAGCCCTATAGCTTCGGCGCAGTACCGATCACTGACGTTTGTCAACAAAACTTCTGACAAACTTGCTTGACTCTTGAGAAAAGCTAAATTACACCATATTGTTAATGACATTGAGCATACATTTTTTTAAATACCTTCGCGAAGTAAAACTTCTGTACGTAGTACTTATTATTATTCTGTGGTAGTACTTATTATTATTCTGTGATTCAGGTCAGTCAGGAGGTATAGGAGCGGCTCAGGAAGGGAGCATACCAATCTGAAGGAAATCTGAGGGCTGAGTGTGAGTTTACATCAACGTCCTCACTAGTGAGCGCTATAAAAAAAATATTATGAAAATTTTAGTTCTTGAAAGTTTCCGCTAGGGGCGCTGTACAATCCGTCATACATTTTTATTGTCACTTTTTTACGCAGTCGACATTGAATGCGTTTGACATAAACTCACACTAAGCCCCCTGAGCCCCCCGTCCACCCACAAGGTGGACCGACGACCTGATAAAGGTAGCGGGAAGGCGCTGGATGCAGGCCGCTACCAACCGTGCGATGTGGAAGTCATTGGGGGAGGCCTATGTTCAGCAGTGGACGTCCTGTGGCTGAAATGATGATGATGATGATGAAGCCCCCTGAAGTCTCGTTGACGTTTAACGTCTCAAAAACACCCTCCCGTGCCGCTCCCATACCTCAGGCTCTGACTCAGTTAAGGGCTATGACCTATAAGACAAGGATTTTTTTACTTTTTATCCCATTTTTTTCTAAAACTGTTAAGCTGGACATTCAAATATTTTCCTTTATGTAATCTACGGTAGGCCTTTTGTCCTTTAGCTGAAACGATTTTTACAATGTTAAGTATTCTTTTTTCGATTAATTATTAAACCAGAAATTTAATATTATGATCTTCAATCAGGAATCAGATACGGTATAGCAAACAAATTCGATTATTCTATAAGTAAAAAAATTTTTTTTCGCCTATTGAACTATTATAATTATTATTGACTTCAGTTACTAAGTTTCTATGAAATGAATGAGATATAACATGAAAATTATTTTCAAGTCAAATGTCAAGACAACCACTAACCTAAGTATGTCATCTGAATGAATATAAATCTATACACAAATATTTATCTTTCAGTATAACTTCATTATCACAGTACACTGAAGTACACTGAACTGCCTTTTGAGTGTAGTTATTTGTTTAAATTTTAATTAAAATTATAAAATTTAATTGTTTTACCACAGTTAAATAAATTTTTTTAATGAATAAAAAATTTTTTTTCTTCACCACAGGTAATAATGTAAAATGGTTAATCTTTAAGCTTTTTTTAAATTAAAAAAAATTATTAAAACACATTTTTCTAAAACAAAGTTCTCAAAATACAGATAAAGAGTACCTAGTTGCTACAAAAATTTAATCGTGTCTTTAAAAATAATTATTTGATGTCTAAAAAGAGTAATTTTGTTTGAACAGCAAAATAATAGCTTTCAGCTAAAAGGATGAATCCTAGATTTTTCTGCTTGCAAGGTTTAGACCTTTATTATACACAAAATTTAATTTTCCTAAAATTATTAACATTTTGTCTCTGAATTTTTTATATTTTATGTCATAGTTCTTTGTTTATTGAGAAACAAAATATTTTTCATTTTACATTATGCCTTTGACAATTACACGGTAAATATAGACATAATTGCACAAAAAATATAAGAATAGAAATCACAAAAAATAAAGGATCGCTTGCAGTCAAAGATTACCTAAGTAAATTCTTGAATTACGCAAATCAACCAACGTGTCTATTATAATCTACATTATGTTAAAACTAAACCTTTCATTCACTATTCTAGCACCTACCAAAACTAACGCATCGCCCCACTAAATGCAAGGTTACAACACTACGGCTACGATCAATCTGTCTCGGCACACAGTACAGAGAACTGGGACCATGCGGTGGTTGTGCATAGTGTTGTGCTTCGGAATCGCGTGGGGAGACAATGCTACGATACAATGTGAGTAGATTTTTAGTTTTTGTTTTTATGAGCGATTTGAAATCAAGGTGAGGGGGATGTGTGAAATTATAGTTTTTGGAAAATTTTCCTATATTTTTTGGAAATGAACAATTTGTATCCTATGAATGAAACAAAACAATAAACCGGGCGGAATTTTTGAAGGTATAAAAGTGGGGTAACATTATTGATACTATAATAAGTTTATGTACAAACTATTATTAAAAAACTTATTTTAATAATGACTCTAAATAATAATAAATACCTCGTACGCCTCAAAACTGTAGTGAAAAGTCCAAAAAAAAAATTCCAATAGTTACTTATTAAATTACTGAAATTACGAATTCATGCCTAAGTGCCTGAAAAGTCAGAACAAATCCTACATTTCTATGACAAACAATTTTTTTTCCAATAAATTCATGAATTAATTTACACGTGCCTAATATAAAAAAAATTGAAAACAAACTTTAATTACTTACTTATGCGACGAAGAAATCATTAATTTATTATTACTGTCGATATTATAGCGAAGACGTACGAGTATATTAATTACTATAATAGCTGTTGCCCGCGACTTCGTACGCGTGAAAATAATTTGAATAATATTTACCGTTTTTGCAACTTTTTTCTTTACTGCTCCGCCCCTATTGGCTGTAGGACCAGCCTAAAACCTTTCTCGATATGCTATCCAACACAGAAATATTTTTCAAATCAGAACTGTAACAGAAGTTCTTGAGATTAGCGCGTTCAAACAAACAAACTCTTCAGCTTTATACGAATATATACTGGCTGTGCCCCGCGGTGTAATCCGCGGTAAAACGTAGTCTATGTGTTAATCCAGGGTCTCAGCTAGCTTCTGCTTCATAGCAAATTTTATTAAAATCGCTCCAGCCGTTTAGATGTGAAGATGTAACAAACATACACACTCACAAAACTTTCGCCTTTATAATATTAGTGTGATTATTGGTATAAATTCTACTCATGAATATGAAACTAGTATAGGACCAAATCAAATGA
Source organism: Ostrinia nubilalis (assembly GCF_963855985.1). Classification (NCBI taxonomy): domain Eukaryota; kingdom Metazoa; phylum Arthropoda; class Insecta; order Lepidoptera; family Crambidae; genus Ostrinia; species Ostrinia nubilalis. The sequence goes on from NC_087110.1 coordinate 1,856,772, forward strand.
AAAAGTTAATTTTTGCGAGACCTTGACCAAAATATTTCACAATGTTGATGTTTGTTTACTTACGCATTTAAGATGTTATGATCATATTTCAATGCCATTTCACAACTTTAGAACGAATAAATAATTAATTTATTTCCAGGGAAGTACTACTAATAATAATATTATAAAGAGGAAAGATTTGATTGTTTGGTTTTTCACATTTTCACTGGTGAACAGTTTTTAATCCATTTTTTTTTTTTGGATAGAGTTTGGAGAATTAATTTTGCCGGAAAAATGGGGTATGAAACTTTGCGAATGATTTTGAGATAAAGAAAATCGTTATTGAGTATTTTTAGAAGATGATAGAAGCCCCCTAAATACTGATCAGTGCATTAAAATAGGTACCACTTTTAATTACTGTCAATTAAAAACCCAGAATTACATAATATTAGACGATTATATTCGCTTAACTTAATTATTAAATAAGGCATTGAACGGAGAGCGACTCGAATCTTTGATTGCCAGGATACAATACAAAAGGACGACAATAAATCTATACTTATAATAAATCTGTAGAGAGGTCAATTCTGTACATGAAATATATTTTCAAAATAACTATCAGGGGGTGATTAGTGATCGATACTGATGCCAAAAATGCAATCAGTAAAATTTTTGTCTGTCTGTCTGTCTGTCTGTCTGTCTGTCTGTCTGTATGTTCCTTATAGAAACAAAAACTACTCGACGGATTTTAACGAAACTTGGTACAATTATTCTTCATACTCCTGGGCAGGTTATAGGATACTTAGGAATTCCCACGGGAACGGGCATTAGCGGGAAAATCCTTTTGTATGAAAAATCTAAACCGCTTAAGTTAGAAGCTTGAAATTTGGCAAGCAGGTACCTAGGTAAACTTAAAGCTTAGTTATAACAGGATATTGCAAAATTCCTACGGGAACGGGAATTAGCGAGAAAAAACATTTGTATGAAAAAATGTAAGCCACGTAAGATAGACGCTTGAAATTTGGCATGCAGGTACCTTAGTAAATTTAAAGCTTAGTTACAACAGGATATTGCAAAATTCTCACGGGAACGGGAGTTAGCGGGAAAAAACATTTGTATGAAAAAATCTAAACCGCGTAAGTTAGACGCTTAAAATTTGGCATGCAGGTACCTTAGTAAACTTAAAGCTTAGTTACAACAGGATATTGCAAAATTCCCACGGGAACTGGAATTAGCGGGAAATTCCTTTTGTATGACTGACTCACTGACATACCCACGCACAGCCTAAACGGCTAAACGTAGGCACTTGAAATTTATAAGGGACGTAGCTTAGGTACCGTAGAGGTGCACTAAGAAAGGAATTCCCGAAATTCCCACAGGAACAGGAATTACCGGGAAAATCCTTTTGTATGAAAAATCTAAACCGCTTAAGTTGGACGCTTGAAATTTGGCATGCAAGTCCCTTAGTAAACTTAAAGCTTAGTTACAACAGGATATTGCGAAATTCCAACGGCAACGGGAGTTAGCGGGAAAAAACATTTGTATGAAAAAATCTAAACCGCGTAAGATAGATGAAGGGGGTAAAACGGGATCCACGCGTACGAAGTCGCGGGCGGCCGCTAGTTACAAATAAAATAAAAAGAACATTGTGCCCTGCTGTCAAATAGGTAGTAAAGACAGCAACAGGCAGCGAATTCCAGTCCCTAGCTGTTCGCATTATAAGAGTTATCGAAACGCTTAGTGCGAGCTGGTGGAATGTCGACAATGTAGGTAGGGTATATAGGCTAACCTGCGTCTGGTTCCCCGGTGATGGAAGGGTACTGGTGGAATTAGGCCAGGTTAGGTCTATCGCATGTATCACGTAGAGTGCTCCAAATAATTGTCTGGACTTATCCCTGCCGCCACTTTTCGCCATAGATATACCCGACAGCACTTCCATCCCCATCACTTAGATGGTAAGCAGTCCACAACTGTACGTTTCTCTAGAAACTTCCTGCCCCACACAACCAAATTGTGGAATGGACTGCCGTCTGCGGTATTTCAAGAAGAGACCGTACAGCGTACATATTTATGAAGTAAATAAAGACTGGCAACGCACCTGTAACGCCCCCGGGCCTGCGGGTGTCTATGGACGATGGTAATCACTTACCATCAGGTGATCCGTCAAGTACCTACATAAAGCGAACTTTAACAATTTACTAAGATTTTATAAAGTACCTAATCGATATAAAAAAATGTTATGATAAAAAAATTTGATACGGAATCCGTAACAGATAAATACAACCTGCACTTGCCGATTCTTATTTTAATCTCATCCACCGGATTTACCTTAAATTTATTAACAATCGTAATTATAATAAATGCTGTAATTTTTGTAATTCTTGTATTTTAAGTAATTAGTAGTAATTTACATGCAAAAAGCAAATCAGCGGATACCACGATCTGACATAAATAATAAACAAATGCATTAGTTCGTTTCAACAGGATTCCATCCACAGCTGGACAAAGGCCTCCCCCAAGGATTTCCATAACGACCGGTCCTGCGTTTCCCGCGAACCATTTTATCGATTATGATAAACACATTTGTCGTCTTGATAATCGATAAGATATTTTTATCGTGGCGCGCGCATCGTAATCCGGTTCGACGAAATACATTGACGACTCTAATTTCGAAATCGCTTCGCTCAAGCGGGTTTTTTTTTGTACCTACTTACTCTATTTTGACGTCGTTCTTTTGTATTTCACTCACTGCGCTTTTTGAAGCGATATTGAAATATATTTTTTCAGTAATGCAACAAAATTAATTGGAAATATTTATCATACAAAACATTTAGAATGTAGGTGAGCCTATCCTAATAGAACGACAACATTCTATAGCTTGGGCAAGTCTTTCGTAAGAGTAACCGGTCCTAAGCGAGCCGACAAGTGTTTTACCTATTGCCTACTTCATAGATCTACGCCTCAATGGCCTAGTGGGTACTGCAGTTGGACTGTAGGATCTGGATTCAATTCTCCGTTAGGGCGTAAATTTTCATCATCATCATCATCATCATTTCAGCCACAGGATGTCCACTGCTGAACATAGGCCTCCCCCAATAACTTCCACATCGCACGGTTGGTAGCGGCCTGCATCCAGCGCCTTCTTGGGTGGACGTCCCATGCTGCATAAAAATGTCATTGTTCTCACATTGTTCTATTCTGGCACAGAATAAGTAATAGTACAGGTACAGAAGGATTACTCCGCAAGACGATTTAAATAAATGCGAGTCTTGCTACGACGCCATACAGTGGAATTCAGCTCGCACAGCACTACGTACCTACAATTTTATTCACCTACAAGTTTTGTCTCTTTCTATCGCGTGCCTCTGAACTCTTCTTATGCTGTTAGGGTTGCTGTCTAGTGAAAAAATATTAATCTAGGTACTTATTTGTAATGAATGAGGTACGTATGTAGGTAAGTATGCATTCATTATGGAAAACCTTGGGAGAGGCCTTTGTCCAGCAGTGACGCATTCTGAGCAGTAGTCATAGTAGGTTAGGTTCCTATACTATCCTAAGAATTATTGATTACCCACTTGGCCAACATACTTTTCAGCATCTTTGGGAAGCGAAAAAAAAAGATGAATCCGCACAATATTTCTTTCTCTTTATGTCCATTTTTAAATAATACTTCGATCATAGAATTATAATCATACTACAACGCACGCCAGCGTCCTGACGAGCGCGCGCGTGACACTCGACTGATATAATACCCGCCGGCGGGGCGCTTCGCTGTAGGTAATTATCGGATGTACCGCGCGGAGTGAGCCAGGCCTGATTCTGGGAAAAGTCCTCGAGTGATATCGACCGAAAAACGTAGTTTAGACAGGCCCCACTCATTGGACCGACGATCTCAGAAATTCCTGGATGCGGGCAGCGCAGGACCGGTCTTAGGGAAGGCCTTTGTCCAGCTGTGGACGTCGTTTGGCTGAAACGAACGAACGAAAATGCCTCTTATAGATTATATCCTATAGGCGCTGGACGCAGGCCGCTACCAACCGGGCAACATGGAAAGCATTGGGGGAGGCCTATGTTCAGCAGTGGACGTCCTGTGGCTGAGATGATGATGATAATATTGATGAGATTATATCCTGACGTGTATCCTAGTCCTGAAATGTCCCTGTTTTCTATAAACTTATCTATACTTATAAATAAATAAATAAATAAATATCCTTGGACATTTTACACTGCGCTTCTAGTCCCAAACTAAGCAAAGCTTGTACTATGGGTACTAGACAACGGATATAAACATACTTAAATACTTTTTTTTTTGTAAATACATACATATTATACATATAAAACACCCAGTCCAATACAAACAAATATGTTCATGCACACAAATGTTTGTACTGTGCGGGAATCGAACCCGCAACCTCCGGAATAGTAGTCCGTTTCGAACCACTACACCAAAAGGCCGACTACTTATATTATCATAAAGCTGAAGAGTTTGTTTTTAGGGTTCCGTACCTCAAAAGGAAAAAACGGAACCCTTATAGGATCACTTTGTTGTCCGTCTGTCCGTCCGTCTGTCAAGACCCTTTATCTCAAGAACGCGTAGACGTATCAAGCTGAAATTCACATGAAATACTCAGGTCTATTGTCCCTTTAAGCTGTGAAAATATCAAACTTCTAAACCAAGCCAATCAAAAGATACAGCCGATTATGTCGATATTTTCAACAAATTTTCGACACTCGCAAAGAAATCAAAACCTACAGGATACTTCCCGTAAACTCAGAATCTTGAAATTTGGCATGAAGCATTGTCATATAATGCAAATATAGGAAAAATTGCGAAAGTCACATTTTTTTAGTTATATAATATAATAAAAATATTTTAATAAAATGAAACTTACTACCTTATTTCTCACGAACGAATAAAGGTATCAAATTGAAATTTATACCAAATACCTAGGTCTATTGTCCCTTTAAGCAGTGAAAAAATCAAACTTCTAAGTTAACGCGATCAAAAGATACAGCAGTTTATACCGACACCTTAGACGAATTTCCGTCACACGCTAGGGAATCAAAACCTACAAGGTACTTCCCGTGAACTCAGAATCTTGAAATTCAGCACGAAGCAACGTTATATAGTACAGATAAAGGAAAAATTGCCAAAATGATAAATTTGAAGTTACATAAATATTAAAATATTATTTTTTAAATTCATATCAAACACTTTTTAAATCTAATTGCACCTAAACTGTGAAAAATTCTAAATCAACGCAAAAATTCAAAACGCTGAGGTAGGTCTAGGTACCTACCTATAATCATACCACATATTTTGAAATTCGCCACTACTCGCAACGGAATCAAAACTTAAAGACTACTACGATATCTAGTAAGTAATTTGATTTAATACGTCATAAATTGTAAACCGCTACGTTTGTACGGCGGAACCCTCGGTGTGCGAGTCCGACTCGCACTTGGCCGGTTTTTTTATGCATAACAAGGCAGTATTTGACCACAATCGCACCTGGTGTTAAGTGGCAGTCTAGGATGGTACATATCTGCCCTGTAAGTGCCTATTCACTCTCGCCTTGAAAAGGCCCGGATTATAGTCTTCGGGAAAGACAGCAGCAGGCAGCGAATTCCAGTCCCTAGCTGTTCGCATTATAAAAGATTCATCGAAACGCTTCGTGCGAGATAGTGGAATGTCGACAATATAGGGATGGTACGCTAACCTGCGTCTGGTTCGTCGATGATTAGTTGAACGCACTAACCTCAGAAAACTACTGGTTTGATTTGAAAAACAAAATGGTAATTATTATGTTGATAAGTGTCACGAACATAGTGAGTCGTATCGAAACAGCTTGTCTAAGAGTATTTAGTTTTATTGTCAAATCACGGAATATTTTGATGATCCTTGGCTATTGTTACTGTTCACAACTAAATTGACAGCCGAATATAAGTAAACAATATTATACACGTGTGTGACCTTTATTTTGAATTAATTATTAATTCAAAACTATTATGTTTTGACACATTAAAATTTTTCGACATCTCAATTCCAATAGTTTCTGTCATGCAGAATACAATAAAATTGAATAATGATTGTCTGTATAATAATGGCCATTTAAGACTAATTAAATCTTATTTTAAATTAATTTAAGGTAGATACTAACCCTCTCTGATGTTTTGCTGTGCCCTTGCATGCGTGGCATGTATACCAACCTCTATTTTCCAACACCACTATAAAAAAAATGTATGAATGTATGTAATTATGAATGTTTGTTACTCTTTCAACCAAAATTTATTATTCTATTTCTATTTATTTTATTTACAAACTAGCGGCCGCCCGCGACTTCGTACGCGTGGATCCCGTTTTACCCCCTTCATCTATCTTACGCGGTTTAGATTTTTTCATACAAATGTTTTTTCCCGCTAACTCCCGTTCCCGTGGGAATTTTGCAATATCCTGTTGTAACTAAGCTTTAAGTTTACTAAGGTACCTACATGCCAAATTTCAAGCGTCTATCTTACGCGGTTTAGATTTTTTCATACAAATGTTTTTTCCCGCTAACTCCCGTTCCCGTGGGAATTTTGCAATATCCTGTTGTAACTAAGCTTTAAGTTTACTAAGGTACCTACATGAAAAATTTGAAGTGTCTAACTTAAGCGGTTTAGATTTTTCATACAAAACGAATTTCCCACTAAATCCCGTTCCCGTGGGAATTCCTAAGTATACTATAACCTGCCTAGGAGTATGAAGAATAATTGTACCAAGTTTCGTTAAAATCCGTCGAGTAGTTTTTGTTTCTATAAGGAACATACAGACAGACAGACAGACAGACAGACAGACAGACAAAAATTTTACTGATTGCATTTTTGGCATCAGTATCGATAACTAATCACCCCCTGATAGTTATTTTGAAAATATATTTCATGTACAGAATTGACCTCTCTACAGATTTATTATAAGTAGGTATAGATTACAAAGATTTATGACAAACTGAATTTTACGCGGGCGAATCCGGGGACAAAAGCTAGTAAAGAATACTTGTAAGAATAATGATCGAAATGCCATATTAAAGCTCTATATCATAGAAAAAACAAATATTGGCGCGCTCACATACAAACCGCGCTCGGTGCGTTTCTATGAAGATAACCTACTCATTTGTATTTACTCTGTCTATATGAATAATCCACGCAGGCAAAGTCACATCCTATAAGTAGTTTTTAAATATGTAAGAAAATAATTACGCTTGTTTCTATGAAAATTAATGCAGCATTTCCAATTTGTTTTTGTTCTACAATAATAATAACCTTTCTTAACCCGCTTTGTCTGTCACTTCACTTATCTTCCTATCGGATGACATTGAACAAAGTGTTGTTGAACTATCGACATTTTGAGTATCGATAGGAATTGTTTTTATGTTATTAAATTGTCAATTTTCAGGTGTTGTGTCGTGTGAGGTACACGTACCTTTTATTTCATTCATACCATAACAATCATTCTTTCTTTCGATATTCTCAAAACACACAATAGGGATGATGACTGGGTAATGAAATCGAATTTCTATTTAGTTCGTCAGACAGATAATTAGAAAATATTAGACTCATATTTTTTATTTTTTTCCATAATCGAATAATTACAGTATTATATTGAGTTGAAATGTCGCGTGACGTCACCTTTGAGTAAAAATTCTACTCAAACGTGACGTATCGCGCCATTTCAACTCGATGTAGCACTGTTATTATTTAATTATGAAAGAAAATAAAAAATATGAGTCTAATATTTTCTAATTATCTGTCTGACGGACAAATAATTGAAATTTTGTCATCTAGCCTATTAAACTAATTGATGGAATATTAGCAAGAAGAATTGATGAAGCATAAAAACTATAGTTTTATTGCGAAGTGGACAATTTAGAACATTAACATAATGCAAGAACAAGACGCATCTCTTAAAAATAACATTAAATTTTGGTCTTGTTTCTAAATGTTAGTCGATATGTTGACAAACAATTATCATCATTTTAATATTGATTGTATTTTAAATTTTTTAACTATCGATATGGATAGTACTTGGTTTAAAGCAGCACTACAGCAACATCTATTTGTCATTATAAAGGTCTTTTGTCAATTAGGCTTCTCAAACGAATCTATTAATGTACATTTAAAAATTGTTATACAAAATGTAAGCTCACACCAATGTGTGTCACGGTCGGATAACTGTACCTTGGAAGGGCCATTAAATTGGTGTTGCTACATCAGCAAATTTAATACATTGGTAGGCGAGGAAATATTGCGATGCGTGGAAATTTAAAGGTTAATTAATGTAATTGACAAGCATTTCCCTAGCGACTCTACAGTCGCTTCTATTACCTGCTGATACTAGACAGAGGCCTGACTAAAAAATATAGTGGGTTATTTTTATATTAAAATTTGATCAAACAAAAAGGCACAAAAAAGACCGAAAAGTTCAATGATTATTATTAATAATATTTATTTTGTTAAAATCTAAAACGCCGGTATTTTAGCATTTAACTCCTACGCGTGGAGATGAGTGCCCGTAATAAAAGTGGGCGATACTTGTCAAAATATTGTGTTACACCCTACCTATTATGTAAAATATTTATTTTATAATAAAAATAGAACTTTCACTTTAGATATTTCTACTATACCCATAACGTGTGGGTTGTAGCAACCTTTTAAGTTTTGTTTTACAAACTAACGCTCAAAGCTTGATTAAATTTCAGTCCTAGATTCTAGTCTAAATTAAAATTGAACCAATTTATAGCCTCCATCTATTTATTTATTTATTTAGGTACAGCAACAGAATACAAATTAGTTTTTATAATTAATAATTTACATTACAAAAAGGCACATTTTTGCACTCTAGTTATAGCTATGCATGACATTAGTCCAGTCAGTGAATGCTTTAACGACGGTGTAGTGGAGGGAAATAAAGTCCCGAAGTCAGAAATTGTGTTCCACGGATTTCTCTCTATAATGCTTTATTGACTGGACTACATTTTTTTTTTAGAAAGATAATTAGTAATTTGTTATTACACAAATTACTAATAGTCCCGTTAGCCCCTTGTACTAAGCTAAATATGCTTGTATCACGAATGAGCTCTCACCACAATAGTCGAGCGGCGGCGGGGACCGAACCCGCGTTCCGCGGATCACGAGTCGGCCAGTCCGACCCCTTCACCGTTCGGCTATCGTGGCTACATTGTATGTAAAGAATGTGTGTTTAGCATTGAAGTAATATTAGTACGTAGTACATTAAAACTTAATGGTGTTTAGGTGGTTATTTTCACACGTCACTTAGTCTTTACAAGTAAACCGTGAATTTAAAGGAAATTCGTGCTGCAAGCCAAAATAAACGTAGAGTACATTGCATTGAACACAGGATATTGCGGCGCGGGCGCACGCATACTGCACACCGGTTACTGATCTTACAAAATAGCAGACACTTACTGCTATTTAGAAATGTTTTATTTGCCCATTTGTGGGTATGATTAAATAAAAATTGCAGAAGATTTGCACCTGCTTAGACGTGAATTTGAGGTCCAAACCACGTAAAATATGTAACACGGCCAAATTAATCTTACTCATTGATTCTTAATGATTGTTGTAAATATTGCAATTAAACCTGAGCCCGAATTTTGAAATTCTATCTATGTTTATTTATACTAATGTGCTATATGTTGTGTTTCTCATTCCAATCACAAACAAATGTCAAAGATGCATGATTAAGTTACTATTGTGTGGGAGGTATTGGTAAATAATATTTGTGCAAATCTTTACATTAACTGTGTGAAAGTGTTGTAGCATCAATCTACCTTTCATTAAATGACGTGCTTGCTATCCTTGCAAAATCTTTTCAAAATATGTAGTTATTAGCAAATCATGTATGAAAGTCGTATTCACAAGAATCTATCTATCTTTCTAAACATATAAAAGGAGAACTGACTGACTGACTGACATATCAACGCACAGCCTAAACGGCTAAACGTAGGCACTTGAAATTTGGAAGGGACGTAGCTTAGGTACCGTAGAGGTGCACTAAGAAAGGAATTCCCGAAATTCCCAAGGGAACAGGAATTAGCGGGAAAATCCATTTGTATGAAAAATCTAAACCGCTTAAGTTAGACGCTTGAAATTTGGCATGCAGGTACCTTAGTTAATTTAAAGATTAGTCACAACAGGATATTGCAAAATTCCCACGGGAACGGGAGTTAGCGGGAAAAAACATTTGTATGAAAAAATCTAAACCGCGTAAGATAGATTAAGGGGGTAAAACGGGATCCACGCGTACGAAGTCGTACTAGTACTACATACTTCCAGAAACATTTTTGTCCAAATATTCTCAAACGTCCTGACTCTATTTGTGTGATTAAGAAATATTATATCTGGTACCTACTTATTAATGTTCTTCTCCTACAGATGACTCCCCACCACCGGGCTTCGACTACGACTCAATGCCAGCTCTAGCTGATCTGGAAGATTTTGACCTTTGTCTCAAGGATCCGAAAGCCGTTTATTGCTTGGCCGACTTAGTACTGCTGGATGATGGCACACCGCTGTACGAGTATATTATGGTAAGTTAATAAGAAGTAGTAGAAGAAACTTTCTTCTGTCTTATTAAAAAGGAAACGTGACTTTTGCCATACAGGGTAATGTCTGCTGTAGTAGCGGGTTCAGATACTCCTTCAGTTAAGCTTGTGTGTGTGTGTATTCTGAAGTAAGGAATAATATTTCTTTCATCAGATTCATACAACAGTTGACACATTACGTTTTCTGCTGGGATTCGAACCCAAAACCTCCGAGGCGAGAAAGTCTTCCTCCCTCTATTAACAATGTACCACGGAGACGTTATTATAATACAACGATACATTTGTAAATAAAAATTGTAAGACTCCGTTATCTTCTCTCTGCTCAATTTTTGGATCCATTAACTTCATAATTGGGACAATTTATTAACTATTAATTATTTTCCAGAACTACTCTTCCATCACCTACACAAACTACCACCACCACAAACTCTTCCGAGGAGTCTGCGGGTCCAAGCAGTGTGGCCTCAATCTGACTCATGCCGAAGATCTGACGGCCGCAGGTTCAGTTCTCAAAGAGTGCTTGAACAATTCCATCTACGAGAGCTATGGGCTTCAGGTAAGAACTAGGTTTTGGTTATACTAGGTTATGGTGGTAGGTTTTGAAGAGGCACTTCTTAGGAAGCTTAGAAGGAAGGAACGACAGTTAATTGTGGTTGTAACTGCTTATTTCTGACAATTTGTGACTAGTCTTAAAAATAAACACTGTAACAGAGAGCGTATCTAAATCTTAAAGGCCGGCAACGCATCTGTATCGCTCTTGGGACTGCGGGTGTCTATGGGCGACGGTAATCACTTACCATCAGGTGATACGTCTGCTCGTTTGCCCCCTGTCACATAAAAAACTGTACTTTTCATCGAATGTATTCCATTAAATAACAGAAGTCGCAAAATCTCGATGTACTAGTTAATTTACAGCTGCATTTGCTGCTGGTGTTTTCACCAGTTTTGTAACTTTCAACCTTTAGCCGTATCCCTAAATCCTTCAATCCTCCATCAGGTGGAGACCCTCAAAGTCCGCTACTGCAAGACTAAAGGCGACTACGTGCCTCCTGATGCCCTGGACTACTCCCTCGGAGCTATAATACTGCTACTGCTGCTTGTGAACCTGGGATGTTCAGCTTACTACTTCTTATGGCCTGGAGAGAAAGGTTCAGGTATGAACGATAAACCCGTTTACCCCATCTGGTAAGCTAAATGCTTGTGTTACCAGTGGGTTCACCACAACAGTCGAGCGGTGACGGGATCCGAACCCGCATTCCTCGGATCACGAGTGGGCCAGTCCGACCCCTTCATCGTTCGGCTATCGTGGCTTCGTTTACATCTTATCGCAATCTTGAAATCTGGTTAACAATTACTACAAAATTAAAATATATTTACTCAATGCTCAATAATTTACTTTGCCCTCCATAATGTAGTTTTAGGAAAGGATGTCGTACCTATGTAAACTAAAATTGAATAAAGGAATCCTTCACATAAATATTCTAGGATTTCTTTTCTTTCAAACTATTGAACATAAGTACTTAGGCTGAGTTGCACCACCTAACTTTGACCGTAACTTTGACGATAACCGGTGTTTTTTGAATGTTTTTGGCAGATTTTTTACGTTTGTTAAAGTTAAAATAAGATGGTTCAACCCAGCCTTAGCGTTATTTGATTAACAATAGGGATGTTTCCTGGGTCAAAAAGCAAGAGTTTTAATTAGTCCGTCAGTTAACTTATCAAAATATACTCTACACGTATTTTTCACTTTTTCAAACTAATGAAAATTTAAAGAGATAAAGCGCGCCAAAGTTCATAAGAAGAGGCCCGTGACGTCAATGCGTGCATAAAAGTGCCGCACGTTGTGACGTCGTGCGGAACTTCAACGCACCATCATCATCATCATCATTTCAGCCACAGGACGTCCACTGCTGAACATAGGCCTCCCCTTCAACGCACCATAACTATGTAATTATTTGTTAGATTGACAAATAAAAATACATGTGTCCAATATTTTTTGATATTAAACATTACGGACTAAAAAAAATTTTTTAGGAAACTAGCCTATTCAACATTTTCAACTGTCTATCTTTTCAAACAGGCAACAGGTACGTGTTGGCTTTCTGCGTCCAAAAGAACTGGAAAGCTCTGAAGTATGGTGGAAGTGCTGAAGGTGGAATCTTCAAATGCTTCCAGGCTTTAAGGTAATTTACATTTAATCTGTACGTTAAATCACTGTCACTGTGCTGTCACTATCATCATCATCATTTCAACCATATGACGTCCACTGCTAAATACCTCCCCCAATAATTTTCATATCAACCGGTTGGTAGCGGCCTGCATCCAGCGCTTGGACGAATAAATTCAACGCCTTTCTGCTACCCTTTATGAGATTGTCGGTCCACCTTGTGGGTTTAAATATAGCATAATTTTAAGAAATTTTACCGTAAAATTGTGCAGATATACATATATTTGAATTTGTATAATTTGAATTTATGAAGGCATAATCTCTGAAAAATGTGAAGTTTTGCGCTCTTACTCGCTGCACTTAACTGCACTTAACTGCAAATAATGGTTTTATTTGTTGAATTCTGTAATATTTAGGTACCATTTGTTTCAGATTCTACACTATGGTGATGATTCTGGGCCTCCATTCTATGATCTTCATCGGATATGGATACACTGCCAATCCGGAGTTCATTGAACATGTAAGTTTATTTTTTAAAATTTTTCAATAGTTACATCTTATATTATGTGTCCGGCTGTTATCTCATTTTTCCTCGAGTAAGTGAGATAATATATTTTGTTATCGAATCTTGTTAAGGATGTTTCTACTGGTTGCGTGACACAAGTATTTTTTAGATTTCCATTTTAACATTTTGTGTTTCGGCACAGAATAATAATAAGTACTGTTTCGGGCTATTTTTCAAGAGTCACTACTTTTAGGAACTCTCTATCAGCACGACGGGGTAGAGTATTTTTTATAAAAATTTCAATATTACCAAGGTTACTATTCTATAACTAAAAAATCAATAATAATCAATAACACTTAATTTGCAATAAAAATTTTGAATTTGAATTTGAATCCTTGTCCAATCAAAATTATGCCTTATGATCTATTAACCACACCGACAAGTAACTATGTCAAAATTCGCCTCAATATCCGCTCTGAATTACTTACTTTAAATAAAATAACCGATTAATACCGCAATAAAAAAGGTAAAAGTGTAACCCAATGCCGCTTGCCTCCATTCAATTTGGCCAACTCTGGGGTTACACAACATCAGACTGGTATGTCACACTTAGGAGCATTACTGTGAACGATCTTGTTACATAAAGTAATAGCAAGCCTGTTCATCTCCGCGAGTTTACATCGAAAACAAAACACGCACGATGGCCCACCTACAGGATACGATTCGACAAGGCCTCACATACGAGCGAACATTGACTCACGCACGCGTATTCTTGTGTATGATGGAAGAAAATGGTGTACTAAATACTGTGCAGTATTTAACTGCCTAAATAATAATAAAAAACACAGAATGTACTTTTTTAAGTTGCCTCAAGACACTGAGAGGTAAATAAGTAGTTAATATTATTCATGCTAAATCATGTATTTCCTCCGCCATTTTCCGCAGTTTGGCACCTCACGTCACATCATTTTACCGAAGTCAGCCCTATAGCTTCGGCGCAGTGCCGATCACTGACGTTTGTCAACAAAATGGTGCTTGACTCTTGAGACAGGCTAAATTACACCATATTGTTAATGACATTGAGCATACATTTTTTTAAATACCTTCGCGAAGTAAAACTTCTGTACGTAGTACTTATTACTATTCTGTGGTAATAGTAACAAACAGTAATAACATTTTCGTCTAGTGGTGTTGTCAAGGTAAGGGATATTAAAGTAATGAGAATCATTTAACTCAAAAATATCGTTCTTTAAGGCTGAGTTGCATCATCTTGACTTTAACCGTAACTATAACTTTAACCGGTGTTTTTGTCTGGAGTTTCACAGATTGTTAATATAGTTAAAGTAAGATGGATAAGTAAGATTAGGTTATGAGGGCATTGACATACTCTGTAAAGTCCCTCATACCCCAATATTAATAAAATTTATTCTAGTTGAACTCTAGCTTGAATAGTCATTTAGTATGGAAACGTCATTTTAATCCAGCGTTCATCCTAGGTGTAACTTTTTACTAAGGGGGCTAAGGGTTTGAGATAATGTTTTTCGCGCTCATATCTTTGCGCAAGTGTCCGCACGCAAAAGGCTTTTCGCGCTTGTGAATTCGCGCAAGCGTTTTTCACGTGAACGTCTTTCGCGCAAGTTAGTGTCCTAATACGATTTAATTACATACCTACCGACTTAAATTACTAAAAATTGATGATATTTTCGTTAACTAGCACTAAGCTGCTAATTCGATGGCAGTGATAAAACACACCTTATTTCAAAATGTTAAGGTCACGTTTCAACATGCGCCTTTGGGGCCATAATATTAGCGGTTTGGATGTGAGGTCGTTGACATTTTTATCTTAAAAATAATTTATGTTTAGAATATACATTTTTGAAACTGAAAAACTGGGTTTAAGCAATATAAAAGATACATAAAAATAATAAATAATCATGATTTTTGAGATATTATTGACGATAACACAGTGTACGAGACTATTTATTGCAAAGATTCAGAACTTCCTATGGTCAGAATATTTCAAAAATAACTACACAATGTGATATTTGAAAATCACAAAATCAATGCTAGTGTCCCAATACTGAATGTGTTAATTACCTTTCATTGAAACATTATCCGTTCCGCGGGTTTCATGGCCCAACATGCGCGTACGACGATCGACCGGTTTTTAGGGCGCTACGGTCTAATGCCCAACTATTGCCTCTTATTTCTATTGAGACAGGGTTCAATGTTGCATATTTTTATTGTGTTTTAACGATAGTTTAAAGCCCTTTTGATGTTCTTATTTGTATAAGCAGAAGGGTCAGTTTACCTATCTACTAATAGTTAAAGGCAGTTTAAGCAATATTTTCCTATCCAAAATGGCCTTCGGTAAAATGAATTGAGTTGTTGACTTGAATTTGGAAATTTAAAAAAATGCATTATAACAGAATTTTAATCGGGTATGCACTGTCAACAATCACAGCAATCATAGCTATTTCTTCTGAACAACTTTTTGCGATTCTTGGAAATATCAGTAGGTGTTACTAGTTATCACACATACCACCATACAAAATAATAAAAAATACCACAATGGGGATGTTTCCTGGGTAAAAAAGCAAGAGTTTTAAATAGTCCGTCAGTTAACTTATCAAAAAATACTCGACACGTATTTTTCACTTTTTCAAACTAATGGAAATTTAAAGAGAAAAAGCGCAGCAAAGTTCAAAAGAAGGCCCGTGACGTCAATGAGTGCTTAAAAGTGCAGCACTTTGTGACGTCGCGCGGAACTTCAACGCACCATAACTTTGTAATTATTTGTTTGATTGACAATTAAAAATATACGTGTTCAATATTTTTAAATATTACAATAGACGGGCTAAAAATTTTTTTTAGGAAACTATTGTACCGGAGTATAGATAAATTTACGGATACCGGCAAATAAGTAACTCTATTTTCCTTGGTGCTCATTACACTAAAATTTGCCCCTGACGAGATTCGAACCGCAACCACATCTGACGTTGTCCACTACGCCAACCACAAGGCCAGTCCGTCTATTACTAAAATGGAATTAGTTCAAATAATGTCTTTGAAAGAGAATGTTATTTTTCCTTGCAATATAGAAGTCAAGGTCAACATTGTTTTCGTCATGTGTTTGCATGACGTTGAAACCAGTTAGTTTCAAGCTGCTGATAATATAACTGACCATAGTCAAGTTTTAACTCTTGCTTATGGGAAAGAGCCATTACCGTACCTAAGTGTCGTAAAAGATGAATGTTGAAGAAAAAATTTGGTCGTAATAAATAACATTACATATCAGCCACCAACCCATATCAAAATCGGAACAGTCAGAAAAATTGTCTGTTATGAAAATAATCAGAGGCTCCTATTAAAATACAGGGTGTCCTAAAAAGTAGCGTCAAGCCGAAGCCCAGAGGTAGAGCATCACTAGGGCTACCTACCCTAATCACCCTCAATTTGTAGGCAATCGTAAAAATTATTAAATAATAAATTGTTTTAATTAGATATTATCTTGTATAGAAGACGTGGTGTGGAGACAGAGTAGATACAAATGAGTAGGTTATCTTCATAGAAACGCACCGGGCGCGGTTTGTATGTGAGCGCGCCAATACGTATGCGACACGCACGCACACACTGATAAGATTTAGCGTGGATTAGCGGGGACCCAGTCGTGGTTGCGCCGAATTTTGTCAGTGTGTGCGTGCGCGCCGCATACGTATATTGGAGCGCTCACATACAAACCGAACTCGGTGCGTTTCTATGAAGATGACCTACTCATTTGTATTTACTCTGGTGGAGAGCACAGAAACGTTTGTCTTCTATACAAGACCAAGGCATTGAAAAGTTTAAAAAATGAACAGCTGATTATGCAATCTTTCTAAACAAAACAAACATCGTGACCTACAGTGTCAATGACCTCATTGCGGTTTGCAGCGTGGGTTATTTCAGTTGGCAGGTTTAAAATTAAGTTCAAAAGACTGTTTACGTTAAAATATAGTCATTTTCGTCGTATCAGTTATTGCAACACTCTAGATTTCAGTAAAATTTAATTCTTTCTATTAATTAGTATAATTAGGTGGACCGAACACATCATAGAGGTCATCATAAAGCAGGAAGGCGCTGGACGCAGGCCGCTACCAATCGGTCAACATGGAAATCATTGGGGGAGGCCTATGTTCAGCAGTGGACGTCCTATGGCTGAAATAATGATGATGATAATTCTGTCTACTAATAGGATTTTAAATTCTGCATAAATATTCATTTTGTTTATTCACTAAAATGTTTAATTTCATTTTGTAGGTAGGTACTATGGAGTCATGGAGGTCGAAACCTAATCTATGCATGCAATGCATGCATCGATATTTATTTTAAGACTACCTATTTGAAATATTGAAAGTAATTTTTTTCATAATGGCTTCTATTCTGTCTGTACCTATTATCTACTTACGAGTAGGTAAGTAGGTTTGAAAACTGCATTCAATATTTATAAATTTTGAAAGAGGTCTTACTTACTATAAACATGTTGAGAAACTCCGAGAATATTTCAAGTTGGCCTTGATAGAAGCAAAGATGAAAGCATAAGTATAGCTTATGCTAACTTTGCTATGAATTTTGACCTTGTCGCATAGATTCTGGCTAATGTAAAGATAGCCGGTTGCCGGTATTATTGCTACACTTTTAAATAACTTCTCACAATTTTGATATAATTATGTGTAAGTGACTCTACTTAGTTATTTAATTTTTAGCATTAAGAGTCGCATCTCAAACTAATTTGAAAATTATAAATAATTTAAAAAAATTGAACTGCCTAAGGCGGGAATTGAACCCACGACTCTACTTGTTAGTCAAGGTTTAAGTGGCTAATGTTTAAAAGCTAATTTGAACATTATTGTCTTCAGAAAGAATCCAAAATGCAAAAAAAAAAACGGTTAAAAAACACACCCTTTTAATAGTCTATCCGAAAGCCCTTGGAAGTGTTAATTAATATTCATATTTAATAAAAAAAAAGTGTGTAAGCATAATTTATATCCGTTCTATATGGTGCTCATTTGAATCCGTTCTAACAAACGTATACACAAACGATACTTTCTTAAGTGAAGCAGCAAATTGAACGCACAGCGTTGAATATAGCTCTGTGATTGGTTCGTGTGTCACCTTATGCGTCCACGCACTCTGTGAGACCTCATAGTAATGTTTGTGAATACGGGCGTTAGTCTTTACTGCAGGAGCACGACCCACTAATTTCATCATCATCATCATCATCGTCATCTCAGCCATAGGACGTCCACTGCTGAACATAGGCCTCCCCCAATGCTTTCCATGTTACCCTGTTGGTAGCGGACTGCGTCCCACCCACTAATTTACCAGAGGCAAATGAAGGAATTGGCATACCTACACTCCTATACTAATCAAACAGGCGTTAATGTTATTTATCATTTATATTTCCACTTTAGCTCCCTTTCCGATCGTACAGTATAAAATGGCCAAGGAAATTTCAACATTATTTATATCGGATATAGGTATACTTTAGGTCCTTTCCCTTCACATAGCGCTAGCGCACAGAAGCGGTCAGCTAACTATTGCGGTTACTTGTTATTACGTCACTAGTTAAATGCAGTTTAACTTGTGGTGAAATGCTCTTAACGGCTTAGTACCTGTACTTTGCGATGTTTAAGTCGTTTCTAGATGGAAGGCTCGTATTATGAAAGGGCAAACTATTTCTGACATATAAGCAGGTTTTCTACTTGGTACACCGACGATTTGGTGAAGGTCGCGGAAAGTGCGTGAGGCGGACAGCGCAGGACCGGTCCTTGTGGAAATCACTGAGGAATGCTTTGTCCAGCAGTGCACGTCCTTTGGTTGAAATGAACGATGCATAATACCTACTGTCGACTGCACCTTTAACGCTTTACTACGTTTGCGACTAAAAGGCTCGTTTTAACCTAATTGTGACGTCCACTGCTGGATAAAGGACTAAAATGTACCTACTTATTGTTGAAAAAACTTAGAGGAGGTTTACGTCCAGTCATATTAATAATAATAATGATGTCAAAGTCAAAGTCAAAATGATGAATATGATAAACTGAGCTCCTTCCGCCACTTCTTCTCAGCACCAGCCCAATGTTGTCCCGAATTGGTGGTGGGCAAGCTAAATTGGGGACGTGTATGTGCTCTTAAAAGGGCCTACATACATCTACTATATAAAAATAAGTCGGGTTTTCCTCCCTGACGCTATAACTCCAGAACGCACGAACCGATTTCCACGGTTTTGCATTCGTTGGAAAGGTCTCGGGCTCCGTGAGGTTTATAGCAAAGAAAATTCGGGAAAAGGGGGTAAAACGGGATCCACGCGTACGAAGTCGCGGGCGGCCGCTAGTGAATTATATTAATTTGAGTTTCTTGCGCTGCTTCTTCTCAGCACTGCAGTACTGGCCCATGTTGTCCCGAAACAGTGTTAGGGTTAAAACTGGGACGTGTAAAAGTGCTTTGTGAAGGCCTATTTGTAAAAATAAATTACTTTTATGAGTTTTTTTATTTGATATTAATTTGTTTGTTTTGTTCACAGTCCTACAGCGATTTCTTCAAAGCCTTACTCTTCAACGCGCGTGTCATCGTGCAGATATTCTTCGTGATGGGAGGTTTTCTTATGGCATACAAGATGCTGACCTACGCGGAGACCCATCCCTTCAGCTTGAAGACCATACCTATGGCGCTGATCAACAGATGGCTGAGGTTTGTAATCAAATAATAAATGAATATTCTTGGAGCCATCACTGCATAGTATAAAACAAAGTCGCATCGCTCTCTAGACTTACGCTCGTAATGTTTACTATGAGGTCTCAAGGGCGCGTGGTCGCACAGGGCGACACACGAACCAATCACAGAGCTCTATTCAACGCTGTGCGTTCGATTTGCTGCTTCACTTAAGCAAACATATTTTGTGAATACGAACGTTAGATCTTTAAACCTACGCAACGGATTTTGATGCGGTTTTTTAATGCATAGAGTGATTCAAGAGGTTTATGTATATTATGCACCCGTACGAAGCCGGGGAGGGTCGCTAGTAGAGTTATAAAGGATAGCTTCTATCATAAGCAAACTTCTTGCTCTACTTTGAAAAGAATTAAAACTAAAGTTTTCAGACAGACAGACGGACATACGGCACAATTTAGACCGTCTTATCGCTATAAAGCAATCTCTTCCAGACAACTTAGAGGATAGTTATACACTATCAATCAATATGACAAGAATTTGCTAATTATGTACTTTTGTTTAGCAAACATTACAATAATTATGGAAGGAAGGTCAGCTAACATAACTCTTACTAAGGTATTGAGAAAATGTTTACTCACCGTCTGGCGGATCTATTAGCATGACTTCGTGACATCAACATGAGTCAAAACAAATTAGTAAATCAGTACTAAATCACCATTGAACTTCACGAAATATTATACAGGGTGAAATTACCAACGATGGCATCATCTATACTAATATTATAAGGCTGAAGAGTTTGTTTGTATGGTTGAACACGCTAATCTCAGGAACTACTGGTCCGATTTGAAAAAAAAAAAATTTGTGTTGGATAGCCCATTTATCGAGGAAGGCTATAATCACCCTACTGCCAACAGGGGCGGAGCAGTAAATAAAAATGTTTCAAAAACGAGACATATTAATCAAACTATTTTCATGCGTACGAAATCTCGGGTACAGCTAGTTTTAAAATAAAATACTACTCATGATCAATTTTAATAATAATTAAAATCTTGTACAGACGACAGCATATCAAGCTTACCAATTTGGCATTTTATATCAATATAATAGGTGTTATTTTGAAACGAAATATTAAAGTCGGATGTGCTGTTCACTGTACAATGTACAATCGATTTAAATTCTTTATAAAAGCACACTAATACAAATAAAAAAATAGTAAAATTAAGACAAAAAACTTATTCGATTTGTCTCTTGGGGAATGCAATAATGTAGGTAAGTATCATGAGTAGTCTTTTGTTAAAAGGATGACAATGATTTCAATTTCACCCTGTATACAGGTTGTTTGGTAAATGGGTATATGAGCCGACACTAGCCCATGTTAACATAGGCATATAAATGGTATGGTGAAGTCAGAAATTTGATAATTATCATTGTTTTAATTTTCATACAAAATAAATTTTATAAAATCCGATTTATATGAAAATTAAAATAATTAAAATTAAGATATAAATTTTCTGACTTCACCATACCATTTATATGCCTATGTTAACATGGGCTAGTGTCTGCTCATATGCCCATTTACCTAACACCCTGTATACAAAATATTATAATCATGTTTTTGTTAATACAATAAGTCATGTAAATTTTCTGCATTTGTAATAGGTAGGTATAACATTGTCTTAGTTATTGTTGAATTGTATCTACTTAAATTATTTGACATTTTGAACTTTAGAGCAGAAATGACATTAGGTTATTTTATTGAAAACACATTATTTATTCAGTTATGTATGTCAATATGTCTAGAATCTGAAGAAATTCTCGAAGAATTTTCATCTTATTTTGTTAAATTAATTTCAAATATTTTTTTTGTTGCATTTCACGAAGGCCAGTGAGCCTTACACGTGGTAAAATACATAATAATAATTATGTACACGTGCTAAAGTATGCATGACACTTGTATGGTTACATACTACCTGACCCGGCGAACTTCGTACCGCCTACGTTCATCAAAAAAAAAATGTAGGGTTCTAGTGGTGAAAGATTTTTTCATATCGGTCCATTAGTTTCGAAGCCTATTCAATACCAATAATCAAACCTTTCCTCTTTATAGTGACCCTGTACATAATGATAAAACACCCAACATACCCAGTCCATTAAATTTTTTTATTGTATCGTGCGTGGGACATCCACCCACAAGGTGGACCGACGACCTGATAGAGGTAACATGAAGGCGCTGGATGCCACTACCAACCGTGCGATGTGGAATTCACAGATCACTATATAATTATGGTGGAAATCATTGGGGGAGGCCTATGTTCAGCAGTGGACATCCTGTGGCTGAAAATATGATGATAATAATTATGATGATTGTATCGAACCTTTTACCTCTATCTTAATAATCCAGCACGCAAACCACCAAAACAATCGGCTGTAAATTATCACCCTTTATATCATTCATTTGTCTTTAATTATATTATTATCTTCTTCATTAATCATCATTATTAATCCTTATAACCATTTCTTGGGTTATTCCTTTACTTATGTCATTATGCATAGTACTTATTATTATACTGTGATAATTATAACCATCCTATTGACGTTATAGAAGACTTTATTCATAATCATCATTATCATTATGTCACTTTATGACCCCACAAAAGGATATAATACGAGTATGCTAACAAATAAGACTAATACAAATAGACAAGATTCCATCATCGTCTCCTAAAATTTAAAAAAAAGTGGACTTAGCACTAACTAGGTAATAATTTTTAAACAAATATTTTTCCAGTCATGAAATGACCTATTGACTTAAGTATTAGATCTAGCGTCATCAGCTTTATTTCGCTAAAAGTTATTATTATAGAGGGTGTTGATTTCAATCCTC
Organism: Ostrinia nubilalis; assembly: GCF_963855985.1. Lineage (NCBI taxonomy): Eukaryota > Metazoa > Arthropoda > Insecta > Lepidoptera > Crambidae > Ostrinia > Ostrinia nubilalis. The sequence continues at coordinate 1,879,625 of NC_087110.1, forward strand.
GCCATATTTATTTAGGTGATCTATTATGACTTATATAAACGCATTATCTACCAAAAAAAAAAATACAAACGAAAGTGGAATTTTTTAGCGAATATTTTCTGTGCGACATTAACTGTACTGTGGCTCGCAATATGCAATACGTTTACACTGTGACATCCATCGAGTTACGCGGATGGCTCGCTTATCATGTCGGATAGCCTACTGAAGGAAACCACGTAAAGTAGGTAGTGTTAATAGGTATTTTTCTTTGACTAACTAAAGTTAAAGTTTGTTTTAATTGTTTTTCGAAGTATTTTTTTTCTGATTCATGACCAGAAAATTTAGCTACTTAATTAACTCCCTAAATATGGCGAGGATTAAAATCAACACCCTGTATAAGGCGAAAGGTCACTCACCACGAAATCTCAAAAACTACAAGTACTAGGAGGAATGTAGGTGCTTATTAAGACGGGATTTTGCAAAATTCAATCCCTAAGGAGATAAAACGGCCGCTAGTACCTACGACCTACATGCAATAAAGCCACGATATTTTTGATAAAGTGACCAAATCTGTACGTTGACATAATTTGTTTGTGTTTTATTATTGTCAACATGGATTCCGATCCGTTTTAGCAAAACTAGGTCTAAAGCCTGGTCCGTGAGCACGTAGAATTTTGTCAGGGTTTAGCTCTTAACTCAGTCAGTGCCTGAGGTATGGGAGCGGCACGGGTGATTTTGTAACGTCAAACGTCAGCGAGACTTCAGAGGGTCTAGTCAAAACGCACTTTAAAATCGCAAACCCATCGCAAACCATTCGCAAACAAATAAACAAATCGCAAAAGAGGTCGATAACAAAAAAGGCTTAGTCAAACGGCAAAAAATCGAATCGCAAAGCCCTACCTATCGATAATCGAAAGACTGGATTGAAATTTCCCATACAAAGGCTTAGCCAACATGCATTTAAGACTCAATCAAAATCGAATCGAATCGCAACACCCGCCATTTTCATTGCGATTACTAAAACCCCGGTGATAAGCTTCGATTCGATCGAAAACCAATAGGGTGGGTTGCACCACCTAACTTTGACCGTAACTATGACGTTAACCGGTGTTTTTTGTATGAAGTTTGACAGATTTTAGACGTTTGTCAAAGTTAAACTAAGATGGTGCAACCCACCCTAAGGCTGTTTTGACAAATCCGTATCGCGATGTCGTTTTGACAGTTAGTTTGACGGCGAAGCATAGACGTAAACAGAGAGCAGAAAGAAGGAAGAAACAAATTAAAAAAAAGCTAAAAAAAGTAAAAACAATCGCAAAGTCATAGACATTTAATAACTTTTATTCGATTTTGAATGAACTTTTATATCGCCGCGTCGTTGGTGGTTCAATGTGCATTTTGGCTGCCATTTTCCGATCGAATCGAATTACTGGTGACGCGGCGACTGACATTAGCGAAAACTTCCTATTGGTTTGCGATGGCATTTTGACTAGACCCACTGATTTATATGCTCTGTCATGTCATTATGTCAATGTTACTCCTCCCGTGCCGCTCCCATACCTCACTGATTGAGTTAAGTGCTACCTACCTACCTATAACTCGAATTCAAGTTTGTCAAAATATTGATGTGAATATCAGTATAAATTACAATGCGCAAGCCGACATCGATTACCCCTATCCGTCCCCCGGTTACCCCTATCCGTCCCCCGGACACGGCCTGAGCCGAGGTCCGAGCCTACCGTGGCGCCCTCAGGCCGCGTCCGTAGTCCCCTCGATCGGGCCCACTAGAGTGAGCCCGCCGTAGGCTGGACTTTGGTCCAACACCGCGGTGGGCAACCCTCTAGTTGGGTTCGCCACTGATCGGGCGCCTTATGCGCTCGATACGGCCCGATCGCGAACGTCGGTCTGCGACCGACGCGGACGAGCCTGGGCTTCGCTACGCGAAGCCCACACTCGGCCTCGTCGGCACGCGCACCGACGATCGCCAAACGGCTAGAGTACCTTCTGTACTCGCCACTCTGCCCGGTGAAGCTGGAAAAGCTCCTCAAGCTACCAGCGCGCGTCCCTTCAAAAAAAAAAAAAAAAAAGACATCGATTAGTATGGCGCGAGCGCCCGTCAAGGCAGGACTTGTGTCATTTTTCCCGCCGTGACGTTTACGTGCGTTCGAGTCGTGAAGCGGTGATTTGTACGGCGACCAAATACATTTGATACTATGCCGAGAGGCTGTTTCGAGTCGGCCGGCCGAGCAGAAATTGAAATGATGAATTTTAATTTCTTTGACGGATCTGGGTGTAACTATGTAAAATATGTAGGTACCATGTATTTAATTTAATAAATAAATTATAAAAAAGTATATCCATTATGCTAGCACCCTTAACACAAGCATATTGGTTAAGGGTGCTAGCATAATGGATATACTTTTTTATAATTTATTTTTTTCTATGTAGGCTATAAAATATTTTCAAAAACTTTAGTCCAAAATCTTTCATAAAATTCGACGTTTAATAAATAAATTAGATAACATATTATTAATACTTTTTTTTTCAGTACGAATTTAGTACTTGTTTTTCAGAAATTCTACGATTTAACTAAACTTCTAAAGTGTTTATATTTTATGCATAATTTATTAACTTCTAAAATATACATATATCCTATTGATAGATGACGTGCTTCGTATTTTATTAAAATTATTACCTGACTAGGTTAAAAAGGTGTGGAATGTTATTTTGGAGATAACTTGGTTCCATAGAAATATAGAGAGATGCTAAGTAATGCGCTGAGTTCGAAACTCAGTGTCGTATTAGAAAATCACACACACAAAGAAATCAAATTATGTGCTCATTATCCACTGCGGTATCAGTATTCAACGTTCGAATAATCTTTAGTACTATGCAAGCAATATAAACTGTTTACATAATGACGTCGCTACTGTCATCATTGCTTTCACAAGCAATATGTTCCAATTTGTCCCTTGTCACATTTCCCTTTAGTTTCTGTGATCTGTGCTTTTTCTAAGTTGATATCAATGAAATATTCCTTAGTACTTTTGATTTAAATTACTTTTTTTATTTTGACACGTGTTTGAAAAATCAAGGTCAGATTACAATAAAATAACAACTGAAAACGTAACATTGCATTGCAACTCGCAATTTCGCAATATTGATGAGGAGATTCCATTGGAAAGTCTGTATTCATTCCTAGGATTCCCCTAACACCATCAAATTCAAGAGAATTAAAGAGAGTGCAGTTTTCCATCTCATGCTTAGGGACCACGGTTTAAAATAGTGTGGTTGCATAGAGCCTGCAACGGGCAACCGCGTGCGCAGCTGCTCATACTAATTTTCGATACAAAAGCAAGTGTTGGCGCCCTCACGAGTTTTAGCGGAGTTCCATATAGTAGCGGGAGTAGACTTAATGGAAATCTATGCTTCTCCGACGACCAGTTGTATGTGGAATACTCCAGAGTATGCGCACACAATAGCCTGGTGATTTTAGCACCTGAAGGAAAAACAAAAAAACATTGTTTACAAAGAAATCTGCGGCAGGTGTAGTGTTTTAATTTTGTTTTAGAAAGATCTCATAATTTTGTAAGTATTCAAATATTTAAACATAATAATTTGTAGATTTTATATAAAAAAATGTAATCATTTAACAAAATTAATTTTCTTAGAATATTTTAATTCTATTAGAACCATTTTCCACTTCATCGCAGAAGAAGTCGCGGGCAAAAAGCTAGTATGAAATATGTAGTATTGCCCGCGGCTTCACCCGCTTGAAATTTAGTTTGTCACAGATCGTCATAAATTATAGCCTATACATTGTTATTCTGGTCGACGCCAGGGATGGATGAGCGTCGCTGTCGCTGGCGACAGGGTCTTCTGATTCAGGGTTCATGGCGTAGGTCTCAAGCAAAATGAAATCCACTCGTAGAAATTAATGAACTCAGTGTATTCACGAAAATAATTACAGCACTAGAGTCGTATCGGAACTGAGTGAACCAAAGGTCTTGCGATAGGAACGTCCGACCCGAGTGATAGTTGAACACAGACTGCCTAGTACTGCTGTACTGTACTGTAAAGTTTCATCAAAATCTGTTCAGTAGTTTTTGCGTGAAAGTGTAACAAACATCCAGACATCCACACAAACTTTCGTATTTATAATATTAGTAAGACTAGTAAGAAGTAAGATAGTAAGATGAATTATTTTAGTTATTTGTTTACTTATAATAATATTTATTTATTTATTTCTTAGCTCTGTCTGATAATGGATCTGGAGGAGATGCAATGGCCACCACCGTAACAAAACAATAGAACCCTATGGAGTTTGGGCTTGTTTGATTCGCCTTGACAAATATTTCGTATCCAGGGTCCGATGCTGTAAGGGAGCAGATTTTTTTTTCACTATGTGACTGTCTTTATTTTGTACCTACTTAATATTTTACATATTATACCTATTCGTGTTTCATTATTCGTATCCAGGGTCCGATGATGGAGCTGTAAGGGGGCAGATTTTTTTTTCACTATGTCTGTCTGACTGTCTTTATTTTGTACTTAATATATATTTTACATATTATACCTATTCGTGTTTCATTATGAATCGAAATATAAAAGACTTAATAAACTCTATTAAAAATTTTAATTAATTTATCAAGGTTGAATACCTCATGCTACCTTAAAATTAATAACTTAAATCAAGTCTTAATACGGTCACGGCTCAAGATTTTTTTGTCCATTTCAGCGTTCTTTTTACTCTTTTGACGTTGCGTTGACAGCTTTTACCTAAATTCGCGCGGAATATTTTTGTGAAATGGCTCTTAAATACGATCATTTCAGTGATATTGAAACTAATTTATTTGTGGGAATGTACGGACGACAGCACGTCCAGTTAAACATAACGGCATATTTTATAGTTCACGTGACTATTCCCACCTCTCGTTCCCACCGCTGCAACTCCTGTCTCCAGGATCTACAGCTTGACCGCCAATTCAACGTTCTCAGATTTTATTGTAGAACATAAAGTATAGTATATTTTGATACCCACTTATGATTACGTCATTCAGTTTACTCTAGCTAGAGGAACACAACTCTCTTCCAATTGACCACAGGCTTTGACTTATATTCCCCATACTGGCCTAGGGAGACCTGCTGTTTACATATTTCTCCCCAAGCTTCAACCACACCAACGCGTGCAGATCGCCATCGACCGCGCGATCATAAGCCAATGACAGGTTGCGCGACCCATGACAGTTCACCTGTCATTGGCCGCGCCGGCGATGGCGATCTGCACATGTTGGTGTGGTTGAAACGTTAGCTGCTTCTTACGATATACATTGAAAGGATGGTCTACTCCTTGTGGTCCACATGTTTAAGCTAAATAAAATGCAATCAACAGGTACTGCGTTTTGATTAATAGCAGGTGTTTTGATTTTTGTAAAGAGTATCAATATTTTTGTAACTAATTGTATCCTTCTTTTCCAGATTGATGCCCGCTGTACTCGTAGTCATGGCTCTAGCTATGACCTGGGTGCCTCACTTGGGGTCTGGCCCCATGTGGGACGCCGTGGTCAAGAGAGAGCGGGATATGTGCCGAGCCAACTGGTGGCAGCTGGTCATCCTCATGCCTAATCTGTTCCCCTTCGAGCATCTTTGTTTGCCTCAGGCTTGGTAAGTGATTTGACTTCTGGTTTGATTATTGTAGTAGAGCGTTTCGGGAAACGTAGTGTGGGATTTCCAACGGTTATCCTCATACCGATTTTCTTCCACATTGAGTATCTCTGCTTCAGCACGGTAGGTAAGTGGTTTGACTACAGATAAAGCATTTATGTCTTGTAATAAGGGGCGCTCACTTATAATAAGATCAGGATACCTCTCATTCCTGTTTTAGCGTTTTGTTTTGTGATGAATAAATACTAATATTCCGCCTCGGTATAATTATGTAGTGGAGAACACCCAATTACTTAATAGAATGATGACCACCAGAGTTTAGCCGGCATTGACTGGATGTTAAAAGCGGGAGATCGTACTTTGTGGCATTCCTTGCTTAGGATCTCCCAACGCTTACGTCCGGTATTAGACCATGAATCTGAGCTTTCTTTATCATCATCATTTCAACTAATGGCATTAGCATGGCTTCTTCAACAGTTTCACTCATTTATATCTAGCGATTACATAGTTAAATTATCTCGAATCCGGATTCCTGGATTCCATAGATATCTAGCTATGATCTCACAAAGATCCAAAATCTAACTTAGATTACTATAACTCTACCTTCACCAAATAAATAATTCATTCAAAAATTTCTCGTTCACCTTACCAACGGCTGCTAATGGACAACCTTGCGCATGAGTCGGTCAAATTGACCACTCAAATATTGTTTTACAACAGAAGTAAAACCTTGGCAACCGTCAAATTGTTTGCCAGCGTAAAGAGGACATCTTGATTTTTGCGAATAGTGTTACCACATAATAAATATGCTTGTAATTCTGGATATTACTAAAATGAAATTTAATGTTAAGTTCTGCTTCATGACATTTGTAACAGACAAATAAAAAGGTAAATTCCTGTTGTATGTATTTCTGGACTCTGGATTCATCCATCTTCATCATCATTTCAGCCATAGAAAGTCTACTGGTGAAAATAAAATTCTAGTAGGTTCTCCCCCAATGATTTCCATATTGACCGTTTCGTAGCGGTTTTCATCCTTGTGGGACCACATCTTACGCTGCGCTTTCCAGTACCTACCTGATTCCAGGATTCTGGCTAGTATCTACAATGATTAATATTGAATAGGTAGTATGCCTGGATGCGGGTAGAGCAGACCGGTTGTTAAGGAAATCCTTAGGGGAGGCCTTTGTCCAGCAGTGGACGTCATTTGGTTGAAACAATGACTGGAAGTGTAAACAAATACATAATGTGACACACATGATTGCTTCGTCACGGATGGGAATCGCATAAATTGTATATTTCAACAAAACTTCGTCGGTCATACGTCTTGGATACGCATAATAATAATGCAGCGTATCCTCTGTTTTGCAATTGCATTCTAGAAATTAATTTGTAAACGTAATTAGTTAGGTATCTGGTTAAAAAGGACATGAAACAGCTAATTGCAAATAAATAAATTAAAATTATATGAAGATGTTTCATGTTTATAAAACTTAATGTTATTTAAATTACTTGATCCACTCTACCTTGACATACGAGTATTACTTTGGAAGCTAATTGAAAAAATACCAAGTTTATTATGATAAGTAACTTCACGAGTCCTATTATTCTACAAATTACAAATTACTCACATTCCATTCACAAACCCCCAAATTTTTTACATACAATTTTAGGTAATAATTATAAACACCTTAGTATGTTTTTGTTTTAAAACCAGCAGGCTATCAAAATAGGGCATCTCTGCAAAAGCAACAAGATTTTATCTTCGAAGGTCTACATGAGAAATTGCAAGCAACTTATCCACCATTTGCAAGATTGCTAATACGTTTTAGTAAAATACTACATAGCGTTACTATTTTCGTTTGTATAAAAGGTTTTAATATTGAGTCATTACTAAATAAAAAGTAAACCTTATTATGTTTATTAGCAATGACCTTCGAATAGACGTACTGACCTATTTGGTAGATGATCAGGCAATATTAATTTCTTTATTGAATTATTACTATAATTTTCTGCTTTACCTACTTTATTTATTTTGCTGAAGGTCAGCTGTGGAAGTTTGGAAATGATATCAAATACGAGTATATCTAGAATGTAGAGGATTCCCAGAAAGTGTAGGATATTGTTATTTACAAAATAAATAACTTTTATACACTGTAAACATAATGTACCAAATATCGGAAGATGATTAAATCATTACCTAATTGAATAATCACCAGTGTAACAAATTTGTATTTTTTTTTGCCAGAGGCTTGGAGGATTTGGCTTACACTTACCACGCAAACTGCAGGCAGACTACTGCAGTGGAGACAAAATTACCTAATGATGATTTATTTTATTTTATTTTACAAGGAAAACATTACAGTGTAAAAACTATGTAGACTAACATTTTAGAAAACTTATAACCATTAACATGTTTTCACATTTAGAGCCTGAGTAATGCTTGTTTATCAATAAAAAAAATAGAAAAGAAGTTACCAAGCCAAAGTTACCTACCACTAATTAAATTAAAGCTTAATACAAAAAAAAAGCACCTTTCAAGAATGCACATCAAACCAGTCTTTGAAGAGATTTCGTATGTAAGAGATAATGATGTAATTCCCCAGGTACCTTGGCACAGACACGCAGCTCTTCCTCATAACCCTGGTGGTGATGCTGATAATATGGCGGTGGCCGAGGAGTGGGGTCCCGGTGCTGACGTCTGTCATGGCGATCAGTCTCATCATACCCTTCCTGCAGAGCTACTTCATGGAACTGCTGCCTATAAGAGTCAGTCTCTTCCCAGAGTAAGTCCATTTACTGTAATGTTGTAGTTATTGAGTTAATGACTTGTATTAAGTTCTTCATAATTATAGGTGTGCTTATTGGTAATTAATACTTCTTCTTTCCGTGCCTCTTCCCATTATTTGGGGTCGGCCCTCCTCGTTCTCATGCGCCAGATCGCTCGATCATGGGTCGTCACTTCGTTCAGCTGGGCCTGTTTCAAATCCTTTGATATAGTGGACCTCCATGTAGCAAGCGGTCGTACTCTGCCTCTCTTGCTGTCTGATATTGGTAATTAATACTAATAAATATAAATGTATGTCTGCGTTTATGCGTATGATGTCGATGATTCTAAATGTGCAAAGCTGTTCGGTCGTTGCAGCCAAATAATTTCCTTTGTTGGACAATGCCATCCTCGGAGGAAATCCTTAACGACTGATAATTCCCGTGACCTGCACCAGATCGTCAGTCCACCTAAGGGGGCCTGCTCTGCCCACACTTCATCTTCGGGCCCGTGGTCGCCACTCTAGAACTTTTCTGGCCCTACGGCCATAAGCTCTACGAGCTATGTTATGCTTTGTCTATCACTTTGGTTTTCCAAGGGATCTCCTGATGCTTTTAACTCTTATCATTGCTTAGTTCATCGTCAACAATGTATATTCTCATTTCCAGATCCATCCGAGACATCTTCGGGTCAAACTTGACGTTCTACCACGCATACGTGTCAGCTCAAGGCAACTGGGCTGGGTACCACCTGGGCGTGTTGACTGCCTACTTCTACCACCGGGCTCAGACTGAGAAGTGGAATTTGGGCAATTCTCTCGTAAGTTTCTAACGTGTTAATTACACTCTAACGTAGGTACTTGGAATTTAGACTCATCATCATCATCATCATTTCAGCCATAGGACGTCCACTGCTGAACATAGGCCTCCCCTAATGCTTTCCACGTTGATCCATTGGTAGCGGCCTGCGTTTATGGACTCGCACTGGAATTTAGACTACTTACGAGTTTTAAGCATGAATGCGTAGTATTTGGAAGCTGACATTTATTACTCACTTGCATCATCAAAATGAGAAAGTTAAAAAACAAAACAATGAAAGAATAGTTGTTTATTTTGGTTTTTACAAATACATTATCCCTGCGAGGTAGTAAAATAAATAAAGTAGGTAATTGAACCAAAATGGCAACCACTTAGCTTGTGTCATACCTAAGTAGGTAAACCGTAAGTGATAAAGCTGTACAAAGTACCTCTGTTGAAATATTCAGCTGTTTAAAAAGATCCTGGGCAACTTTTGATAAGACGACATCATAAATTTGCTAAAAACTTCTATTCAAAAGGGATGTAAACTAACTACAGTAATTGCCTGAAGGCACCTAGCAGTCTGACTTGTTCAACACTTTTCATTACATTCAAATATCACATTTAATTAACTTTTTCTAGCTCCTCAAACTCCTGTTCCTCGCGTCAGTCCCGATTGCTTTCGGAGCAGTCTTGATGGGCTGGGACCTCCACCACAGGGAAGCATCGGCTCTCGAGTCCGCTGTCTTCAACGCGTTGAACCAGAACTTCTTCGCTCTAGCCATGTGTGTCTTCATCATTGGATACTTCTACAGATTAAACAGTGAGTAGAACATACTAACTTCTACTAAAAATAATACTGAGGAGTATTTGGCTCCGATAAAATTAGAGAAAAACATAATTTTCTCACCGCCAATAAAAAAACAGAGAAAATTGAGTTCCTGCAGTGGAAACTAAATGACTTGATGATAATGAGTCAATATTAAAATGTTTGAAACTGGATTCTGTTGTTTTATCCATAAATAAATACTCAATGTTACAAAATGTATGAAATTCGTATAGCGTTTGATATCGATTACATCATTTTTGGGATTTATTTATATTGAAAGAGTTTAACCATCAGTCACCAACTTAGTATTAAATAAATAAATAAATAAATATCAGCAAAGTCACAGAGGTGTTCCGCAAGGATTAACTTTAGGACCTTACCTGTTTAAGGCAACTCTCACACTCCAGTACTCAAACAAAATACTTACTCATGTTAATTTTACAGAAATCTACGTAGGCTCAGTAGAGTGGGGTCCCCTCCAGCCTCTGGGTAGGATGTCGTACTGCGCTATGTTGTTGCACGCCACAGTCCTGAGGACCTATGGAGGACAGATGAGGAGGTCTTTCTATGCTACCGACTACACCGCGGTAAGTAAATGATGTATTTGTTTTATTATTATTGAACATTCTAACCTCTATGAATTAGACCAAGGATCAACATTTATATGGGACGAAGTCATATTCAAATTTAAATAGTTCATTCAGTACATCAGTCACCTTTGTCAGCCTCTTTTTCAATCCAATACAGTAATTTATAGCTTACATGAATCGCAACACTGCATATAAAATAAAAATCAATGCTGTATACCTAAATTCTTTAGAAATTTCCTTAAATGTAAACAAACACTTGTGCACACAATTACACCATAATCACTTACGTGTTCATAATATCATACACATTATTTCACAAGCCCATGAAACCAACTTTATTCTCACGATTATACAAGTTTGGAATCAATCTTTAAACAAAATATTTTAGAAAAATATGTGGACGATGAAAATTTGTGAGACTTGTCAAATTGACTTGAAGTTTAAAATTATGTGTTATCTCCATGTTGTCTCTGACACATCAGTGTTGTAACCTGTAAGTCATAGACAATAATCGGTAAATTTAATCGATTTTATTTCAATTATTCAATCATTTTTATTACTGATTGCATTTAAATAGATTTAAATAGGGTCTTAATCAACAATGTATTTTTTCTTCATTGAATGTACTACTAATTGTTTAATGCACTGCTTTATAAAGCATTATAAATTCTTTCTATAGGTACGTAACTACTACAATAATTTCAATCCGCGATTAACGAGAGGTTTTGTCGCCTCACTAGGGCACAGATTAAAAATGTTTTAATGTCAGTTGGCCATATTTGTTTACTTAAAGGGAAATTTCTAAAGAATCCGACTTTAGTTTTGGAATCCGTAAGTCAAATACACACAGACCAAGATTCACAAAATTTTAATTTTGAAATCAATATTACCTAGCCTTGTCTCTAGCCCATTTTATGTTTATTACCTATTTACCTAATTTGGTCACTAAATATTCAACACGTCATAATCAGATATGAAAAAGAACATTATTAATTTTGATTTGATACTGTTCACCAGATAATGCTCTTCGCGGGAATCGTATGCACCACCTACCTCTGGGCGCTTCCCCTCTACCTATTTGTAGAAGCCCCAGCCTGCCAGCTTCAAAAGATCCTCTTAGGCCCTAAGAGGAAGCCTAAAATGGAGCAGGAAGACAACAACGGAAACCAGGTCAAGCCTGGCATATCAACGGTGTCAGTGTCCACTGTGTCTACTCATATTTAGGTGGTTAGTTTTAGGGTTAGATTTTGGGTAAGTTGAGATTCGACCGGACAAATACTTGGGTCCTTACAAAACAATGCTCAAAATTCGATTCTTACATCCATATTCACAAACATTACTACGAGGTCTCACAGTGCGCGTGGACGCACAGGGAGACGCACGAACCAATCACAGAGATCTACACCACTAAATTTTTATCACCGAAAATTTTTTAACAGGTTATGTAGAAACGTGTGAAAAATTTAAAGCAAAAGAAAAAGAAATGTTTTTCATAAAGTTAATTTTTTTATTAAATTTTCTTTAGTCCGTATTTCACGCGTCACAGCTGGGTCACTCCGCTGCTCGCTAGAGTAGTCGTACGCGCTCGCACGTTGCATCGATCTGTCTGTCTCGCTCACGCCTCGACCACGCTTCCAGTGTTATTATTACATACTTAGCTAACTTAGACCATTTTGAATTCTAATAAGTGTTACATAATCGTACGTAAATAGTGCTAGCGACGCGTGTGTCAATAAATTACCAATTTTAGGAGGATATTTTGAGTCGCTTTATTTTACTTTTTTTTTTGCACAAATGGGATCAGTATCAATAACTCATTACCCAGAATTTTTTTTTTCGGTGATTAAAATTTAGTGGTGTATAAATTCAACGTTCTGCGTTCGATTTGCTGCGTCACTTAAGCAAGCATGGTTTGTAAATACGGGTGTTAGATTTTGTCCTATGATGGGTCAATTATTGAATGAAATTCATCCAATCAAAAAATATAGGCTGTTTCTTTATGATTGAAGATTCCGGGTGGAGCTAGCCTCCACCTACGGCCTGATCATCACTTCCCATCATGTGAGATGCAAGCCAAGAGCTTCCTTGTTGTGGATTTAAAAAATCAAGGCCTCAATCTATGCTTCAGATTGAATTGAGTTTTGAGTATCATTTTGTACGGACCGTACATAGATAGATTTTCTTTTCAATATTCCTTTATCTGTGTTACTGTGAAACCAATGATAATTATCTTCATTTTTAAATCTATTACCACTGTCCAGTTATACATAAATAATAAGCCTCTGATACTTAGGCACTTTTTTGAATTGAGATTTCCGGCTGATTGTGCTCATCTTCTAAGTACTCAAGGATAACGTTTCTCTCTCGTCATACTGAAGCAGTGTGCCAGAGGCTTAAAGATTTCCTTTTTATTCTTACTGTGTATAGTTTTACCTCTTTACCTTGTCATTTAGTTTCTAAGTTCCATAAGACTTACGTACCTGTACTTGGATTAAACCATACAATAGTTTGCAACTTCTTATCCTGTAAGACGTTGACAAATCTTTAAGAGAGCGTTAAGTATGCAATAATTACCTGATAACAAAAATATCGCAAGATAAATATTGGTAAAATGATAAAATAATCGGTGTTCTAATATTGGGTCGTGCGTAACTGTAACTATAACCCGATCAAGTTAACGCGCACTTACCCGCGTTTGCCCGACCGTACCAGTGCGTCGATGTGACGTCACGGCTGCCAGGTGCGCAGTTAACTTGACCGGGCTGTAAGTTTTAAGTCTGGTATTATAATAGTATAATTTTGCTCAACATATTTTATTCTTTATTATGGATGTGATGAATCGATAGGAATATTTTACGATAATTTTGTACTGCTAGTAAAGTAAGCAGATAGGGAATGTAAATATTATGTTTAATAAAAAATATGTTACGAAGTGGAAGTTTTATTCCTAAATGAACCTATGTTTTTCGTTGTCTAATTTAGTTTAAGTTGGAAAATCCAATTTTTAAGTTCCTAGATACCTTAATTACCGCTTTTTCCTGTTTTCATTCTCGTATAAAAAACTTCTTCTTCTTATTTTGCTTATGGCTAGGTCTATGGGTCTATGCTATGGCCAGGTCAATTGTCAAATCTACCACTTGTCAGTTTCTAGTTTCTAGTGGCAAGAAAAACGATTTTTATCTATTGTGCCGAATATTAATTAACTTAAGTGTTCGTGAACGTGCCTGAGTTGTAGTCTAGGGAAATGAAAAAAAAAAACAGTGCAATATCATTTCAAATTCTCTAGAAGTGAAATTGCAGTAAAGTGCCACTTCTTCACTGAAACTCAAGCAAATCGGGGACATAATGATATCATCTATTAATCATCAATACAGTGGTTTGCTTGACACTGGCTATAGATCGTTTCATCCACGAAGACGCGCCCCACCATTCTTCCGCTAATGTTTGAGTGTTATCGATACCGCTAAACTATCCATGAGTGCACACGCACTCAATAATGACGCTCGGATTGCTCGGATCAAACCCGCACCCTGCGCTTTCCTCGACCAAAAATTGGTGGGGCGCGTCTTCGTGGATCAATATCTCAAAATTCAACAAAATTGCCTTCAAAAATGTTTAAATGTCTTTGATGATTTTGTAGGGCAGAACGCGCTGGCGAACCGGCTTTCCTATAGCAAAAGAATGTCAAAACATACTTAGCAGCTACCCTCATCTTCCGCTAGTAAACAACAAACTAGTTAGTATTCAGAGACGCGTCTGTGAGGTTTTCCTTCTCAAAGTTTGAAAACTCAAAAGATAAACGTTAACTTTTAAATGTGTAATCTAGCGAGCATCGAATGTGGGAACATAATTAGTACCTATATCCTCCACTTTCAATTTTAAACCCAGAAAAAGTAAAACTATAGATCTAGCGATTAACTCAGTCAGGCCTGGGGTATGAGAGCGGCACGGGACGGGTGACATTGACATAATTTTTACGACGTTACAGAGCATACAAATCTGAACGAAACCTGAAGTCTCGTTGGTGTAAATAGCCACACCAGGCGAGATCTTAATCGGAAGTCCAAATTACGTTTCCCAAATGATTTTGCCTGCAGAGGAGAAATAGTTGGTCCCACTAACCTCTGAGCCAATCTCGGGTCCCCTTCCGTCAGCTCGACCACAGCTGGCACAGGGACACTCCGGAATGAAGATGGATCGGCTTCACTTCCCCTGCAGGGAGTTCGGGTCACGAACAATTTGGGCTTTGAATGCGTAGGTGGTTTGCGTAGATGCGTTGTGCGTTATGATGCGATTTGCGGGAGATAAAAGTGCGGTTTTTTCACTCGCGAGACTGCGAAGATATGCGTTGCGTTTAAAGTTTTGACGTTTAACGGCACAAAAATACCCTCCCCATGCCGCTCCCATAACTCAGGCACTGACTCTAAGTGCTAGACCTATACCTACCTTATATTATTTCAAGCCGCGGCCTCATCTATGTTAAATTTTGGTCAGTCTACACTAATATTAAAAAGAGGTTTGATGACTGATTTGTTTGTTTGAATTGAATAGGCTCTGAAACTACTGGACTGATTTGAAAATTCTTTCACCATTAGAATCCTATTATAGCCTTGATGAACATGGCGTATTTTTTTTTCGGTACGAAATCCGCCGGCCTAGTTAACGGGACTATTCCCATCTCTCGTTCCCACCGCTGCAACTCCTGTGTAGCCAGGATCTACAACTTGACCGCCAATAAAAACCCAACCAGTGAAGGTCAAGTTTGTCCCGGGGGAAAGTTAAACTGTCATTGGACCTGCACTGAAATTATTAATCAGAGGAACTTAGGAGTTCGAAGTTAGCCGGGCTAGCTAGTCTGTATATGTCGTGTGGGTCTTCCCCTAAAGTATTTAATTTCTTAAGGCAGACCAAACGCGGGGCAGTAGCAGCGCAGTTTGAATGCGGGCCCGCGCAAGTTGTAATACAAGAAACTCTTTTAAGGTTGTCACACCAAATTTGAACGCGGGCCCGCGCTTCAACCGCGCCGCACTGCAACTGCCGAACGACAAACCAGGCGGCGCGGGTGCGGGACAGTAAAGCGGCGCGAACGCGGGCCCGCGCTGTTGTATTACTATGGCGGCCATATTAGCATGACACGTACATGGCACGTACATGGCAGCGCGTTGAAAGCGGTTTTCGAATATTTAAATTTTTGACAACCGCCCGCGTTGCAACTGCTTTGAAACTGCGCTGCTTTCAGTGTGCCTCAGCCGCGCTGCAACTGACCCGCACTGCTTCTGACCCGCGTTTGGTCTGTGGAAGCCTTTACCATAAATACCAAGCCTATAATTAGGATGAGTTTCCTTACTGGGGAAATGATGGATCCCCATAAAAAGTTTCACCCACTTTCGTTTTATTTTCGCGATAAAAATAGCTCATTTGTCCTTTTCCAGGGCAATCTATTTCTATATTATCATCAATCAAAATTTTTGCTATGGTTTAGGCGTGAAATGACCGGTAAGAATGAAATATTAATCTTTATTGTATCTTAAATGAAGTACACAAGAAGTTCTCGAGTGGCGACCATGGACGAAAAAACGTAGGCAAGTTACTCGGTGGACCGACGATTTAGTGAACGCGGGCCGCACCTGGATGCGGGCAACGCAGGACCGGTCGTTGTATAAATCCTTGAGGCCTTTGTCCAGCAGTGGACGGCATTAAGTTGAAACGAACGAAATTTAGGAATCAAATCCGTTCAATTTAGGCGGTCTTATCGCATGGAAGCGATCTCTTCCAAACAACCCAAGTAGAGAAGGATTTATTTAATTAATAAAGGAAGTTATTATAGCTACTTCATCATCATTTCAGCCACAGGACGTCTACAGCTGAACATAGGCCTCCCCAGTGATTTCCAGAATGGCCGGTTGGTAGCAGAGCATCCAGCGCCTACCTACTCACATTGAGTCCACCATGTGGGCGTTAGTATACAAAATTAGCGAAAAGTCAATACAAGTGTGAAAAATTCCCAAACATTTTATCACCCCTACAATAATTAACAATTCACGCCGTTATTTATACCATTCGTCATGAATGCGACCTCGCCAATTATCCTGACTTTAATGCAGTATAAATTAATAATAACAGCATCAATTGGAATGTCATTTACGGGAGCGCTCGCAATTAATAAACCATAGACTGAAAATGCATAGACGGATCGACGTTTCAGTGATGGAGTTTTTTTTATTGTGAACGTGCATGAGGGTAGGTAAATGTCTGAATCATCTATCATTCATTAAAACATTGGGGGCGTTTGTCCGACAATAGAATTGTCCCCATGACATTGACAGGGGTGAGCCACCGTCAATACCAGCCCCCCTAGACAAAACGCACTTTTTGATCGAATCGAAAATCCAATCCGTCAAAACTCCATACAAAAAAGGGGCTTTTCGACCACTTTTCGAATGGTTTGCGATTATAATTTGCACTTTATCTTGACCCACAGATCGCTGGTTCCGATTTTTGCCACGTTGGAAACTAAATAATAATAAATAAATAAATAATAAATAAATCTTTGACAATTTCACACAACGCTAGCTAGCCCCAAAGTAAGCAACTTAATGCTTGTGTTATGGGTGCTAAGCTTAACGGATATACTACTTATATACTTTTTTTTAAATACATACATATTATACATAGTAACACCCAGACCCGTCACAGAAATTAAAATTGATCATTCCAATTTCTGCCCGGCCGGGAATCGAACCCGGGACCACTCAGCATAGTAGTCCGTTCTGAACCACTACACCAAACGGCCGACAAATATTACTAAATATGAACGATGGTGGCGCCCCCTGTCAATGTGATTGCTGGGACAGTTCAGTGTAGTTTTAATTTCGACCTTCGACTAATTCTATTTTCGACTAAACGCCCCCATTATAGTAATTTTAGTCATTACGAAACTGTAAACAGCTGTATGGCAAAATGCCTTTGCCTTTTCCTAAAAGAAAGAATCGAAGCAAAAAAATATCAAAGAAAGAGGGTAGACCGATTTTTCTGCCAATAATTATCCCACCCGCGTTTACTTCAGTTCACCCGCGGTCGTGGCGCAAGCAACTGCGTTTAAATATCGGAGTGTTAATAAAAATAGATAGATACCGTTTTATTATTAACAATTAAAAATAATATGTTGACTATGAAAGTGTAAAATAGTTATATTTCTTATTAATTTCTTTCCAATTTCGGTTTAAGTTGGTTTGTGAAAGTGGCAGTGGTTCGGTTATATCTATGGTAGAAACGATGCAAAGTGCAGTGCGGTAAATGTAGTGTACGATGTCCTCCTGCTCGATGGACAGAAGATCACCGAAAGGTAATTTATTATTATATTTTTTTAAATATCTAGATTAATTTAATATTGTTAGATCGAAATTAATTTTACAACTTAAAGGAATGCGGTCTGCGGTCAGGTTAAAGTAAACGCAGCCCGCATCATGTTTGAACAACATTGTCAATCTCTGACTGACTCCATCTCAGAAAGTACAAGTGCTAGGAGTTTCAAATTTTGCATGGGGGTTCCTTTTAGAACGTAGTAGGTGCTCTGAGACGGGATTTTGCAAAATTCTACCCCTAAGGCTAAGGGGTTAAAACGGGATCCACGTGTACGAAGTCGCGGGCGGCCGCTAGTGCTTACTTAGATAAATTTGTCTGGCAACCATTTAACCAATACCAGGTAAATTTTCAAGCGTTCAATATTAAATGCCAGTGAGGCGTCAGGCGTTATGAATTTCATAATTAGTTGATGGATTAGTGTGACCAGCAAATTTAATGTATTAGTTTGAAAATTGGTTGTTAAAATAGAACAACCATTAAACAAACATTTTAATCTATTCGCAAAGGTTCTGTTATTGTAACATTCACAATATTGTAGTACCCATTATTCTTTGTTACCTTTGTGAAGAGAAAATAAACATTTATTTTATTTATTTATTTATTATTTTAATCTATGAATTATTTGTTTGAATCGAATATGATTTTGGATGATTGAATATGCTTTTTGAAGCGTTAATCCCATTTGCATTGCATTTGTATTAATAATAATAATAATAATAATAAAAAGTTTTTATTTCGAACAACTCATAGTTCATAGTGTGGTTAGTAAACACACCTTAAATGCTAATGTTAGTAATCATTATCAAGTGATTATAAGTAAGTATTATAAGAGTTACGAATGTAAGTAAAAAAATGCATTCACTTCACAGGAGCTTGGCGATGGAAACCAGAAACTGCCAGAACCCTAGGACGGCTGCAGCGAAGATCCGGTAAGTCCAATTTCTTCTTTTTATTTTATCATTCATCCTAAAAATATTCTGTGTATTTAGAAATCAAGGGTCAAACTTCAAAGCTTTGCTTTCTCACTTAGCTCAGGTGGTTTTTTTTTTACTTTATGCAGTTATAAATTAGACACTATATTGAGACAAAATATTATAGTGTACACAACTGTATGTACAAACAAACTCGCACAGCCTTAACTAAAGAAAAAACGACTCAATTCCGAACTCAATCCGTGCTGTAATTCTAAACAACGCGTCCAAAAAACCTGCTTGAAAATAAACACGTCTCTTTATCACAAGCTCTCTCAAATGATAGCGAATAAATCTTTATTTCTTTACTCCTTGAAATCGGGTCAACGTTCTAGTTTCAGGACTCTTTGAGAGTGTATGAAAGTACGTAAAGTGCCGATGATTGTTTACTTTGCTTTTGTATTTTTGGTCAGAGTCACATCATCTAAATAAATATTATAACTCAAAGGTGACTGACTGACTGACTGACTGACTGACTGACTTACTGACTGACTGACATAGTGATCTATCAACGCACAGCCCAAACCACTAGACGGATCGGGCTGAAATTTGGCATGCAGGTAGATGTTATGACATAGGCATCCGCTAAGAAAGGATTTTACGAAACTCCACCATTAAGGGGGTAAAACGGGATCCACAAGTCACGGGCGCTAGTTATTAATAAAGGAAATGATTTAAATTGGAATGGAAATAGGGAGGTAGGTAATAAGGCTATTATACACGATAGAATTAAATTATGTTGGGAAGATACCTTGTCCTTCACTGCGGTAAATCTACTCGTATATCGTAGGACAGATTTTAACGATCTCTGATTTGTTAGATATCGTCTTTGCCTTGAAAGAATAGGAAAACATAATGGAAGAAAATGTAGGAAATACACTAATTTGACTATATTATGTATTAGACGAAGTACGAAGGTACGAAGTTCGCCGAGCCAACTAGTATCATTTATAAAAAAAAAACAAATTACATTGCATTCAAACCAAACTGTCTTTCTTACTTAATTTTTACCCATCAAGCTTCAGATGTCTCTCTTTACAAATTATCTTCAAAATTATCGTGTCATCCATCATCATCATCATCATCTCAGCCATAGGACGTCCACTGCTGAACATAGGCCTCCCCCAATGCTTTCCATGTTGCCCGGGTGGTAGCGGCCTGCCTCGTCCAGCGCCTTCCTGCTACCTTTATGATGTCGTCGGTCCACCTTGTGGGTGGACGTCTCACGCTGCGTTTTCCGGTACGCGGCCTCCACTCCAGAACCTTGCTGCCCCATCGGCCGTCAGTTCTGCGTACTATGTGCCCTGCCCATTGCCACTTCAGCTTGCTAATCCGTCGGGCGTATCGTGTCATAGTCAAAGCTAATTTCATAAAACTATGTATTTCGAAATTTTCCTCTATTCACACCATCTGTCTTTTTCTATTCGTCTTGAGTTAGAGCCGTCTCTTTCCATTTCTTAACGAGTAAAAGAAACACCTCTACTATGAAGCAGAAACCAAAAGGCTTCAACTCTGAGCATCATGTTCCAGTTTCTTTAATCCTCCGGTCAGCTCATCTTGGTAATGAACAAACGACTGAGATTTGCTCTCTGTATCATAAGACAGAGAGATACAGAAATATTTATACCATCAAAAACAATACTTGTCAAAAAAAACAAGTCTCGCAACTCAGTTGTTCTACGGTAAAAAGTTGTGAGATCCATGTAATACCAAGTCCAGGCCAGGAAATCTTTAACGTTTTACATAAATATATTGACTTGGCCATCGCACTAAATTATTTAATTTACACGTGTTTTCATACGATGGCCAAGTCAATATATTTATGTAAAACGTTAAAGATTTCCTGGCCTGGACTTGGTATCTCATGGATCTCACAACTTTTTACCGTAGAACAACTGAGTTGCGAGACTTGGTTTTTTTGACAAGTATTGTTTTTGATGGGATCTCATTTCTTTTTGTATTTTGTAGACAGCAGTTATGTATCTAGAAAACTGGACCGAAATTGAAAAATTTTACTCGACTTGGCGGTTGCACTACCGTGCCCCCAAATATTTTAGTTTTTCCTTGATTCATACACCAAACACTGCTTATATTCCAAATTTGAAGCTTCTAGGTCTGCTAGAAGTGCCTTAGAATTTTGATGATCGGTGAGTCAGTCAGTGAGTGACAAAATTGAGAAACTTTGACCCGTTATAATTCTTAAACTACTGGTTCAAATTGAATGAAATTTGAAATATACCGTGTCTTTACAATGCCTGCATAGCTAATGAAAATTCAGCCTTCTAGTTTTATCCACAACGAAGTTACAGGCGGTCTAAAATTGCCTGAATTGCTTCGAGAAAAGGATGGTACGGCCGTGCCGCTTTTTTGCTCGACTTGGTGGGGGCACTGCCGTGCCCCCAGATCTGTACAGAGCCATCTGTGCTGAGATTACAATAATAGCCTAGCAATGGACGTCATTTGGCTGAAACGAACGAACTTTTTTCACTAATTTTTAAATTACTGTTTTAATTTACCAAACTACTATTCATCTTACAAAATATGAGTATTTTAATTAATAAATAACAAAATTTGCACCCAAACCTTTATCTTGATAAATAACTTTAAAAGCCGCCAAATTACTCAGAATGAAAAGCAATTTTATTCGAATTCTCAGAACTGACTGTATGGGCAGTATGAGGTGTTCAGTGGAATTTGAAACTTGGTATACATACCAAGTGTACATTGTGCGTATGTACACATGCTCCTTGTGAAACGACGGTTAAGTGTAAATACTTTTCGAAGTGGTTGAACTAAACATTAAATATATTCTAAGTAGAGCCAACTTTAAAAGATAGACAATTATGCTATCGCGGATTTTTTATAGAACTTAAAGGTGAACAATCCTGTCATAGGTACATGATTTTTGCGAAACTTTAACCGTTTACGCAGCGTCTGCTCTCAAAAGGAAATAATCACCGATTTGAAACATTCTTCATTGGTGCTCCGCTCCTATTGGTCTTAGCGTGATGATATATAACCTAAAGCCTTTCTGAATTAACGGGATATCCAACACATAAATAATTTTTAGAAAAAAAAAACCATGCAAGCAGGTCCAGTAGTTAAGCTACAGTGAAGACTTTTATACTGAATTCCGGCTTTTCACTTAAATTTTACATAAATCCCAATAACTTTAGATCCATTAAAAAATCGCGGAACATACATGGGGGTTATATCGATAGGTATTGAAGTCCCCCATCGTTTGACTTACGATGATCCACCCCCCCTGTTACACCCAGTATTTAGATGGAGTCTGTTACAGTCATGATAGCTGCTAAAAACTACACGACGTAGGTTTGTTACAATCAATTGATGCGCACAGTTTAGCGTACCATCCCTACATTGTCGACATTCCACCAGCTAGCGCTAAGCGTTTTGATAACTGCTTTGTAATGAGAATAGCTCGGAACTGAAATCCACTGTCTGCTGCTGTCTTTAATTCCCGAACACTATATTCTGGGCCTTCTCAAGGCGAGAGTGAATAGGCAGAGCAGGTATGTACAATCCAAGACTGCATCTCACTTAACACAAGGTGCAATTGCGGTCAAATTATTTGCCTTGTTCTGCATAAAAAAATACTTTTTGAATTGCTACTCAGTATCCTACTGAATATTTTTACACTGTGGAAACTTGATAATGAAAGAACGACTGTGGGGTTTGTTATTTAAACTTAACTTGGAATCGAGTTTAAGCTGACTTGCGGGAATTTAGTGAAATTAACGTTAGTTCTTGTAACAATAAATAAATAAAGCTTTACACCAGGTTATTGTCAGGGTTACAAATTGATTTATTTAAAAAAAGACGCACCTTCTTACTTATTTACCCCGATGGCTCAGTGATACAAAGTGTGTCTTGGCCTCCGGTAACCCTGGGTCACACACATCGCGATAACATTCGGACGACCGCGGAACGGAGTCCTTGCGACAATGCAAAAAAACAGCGCATTGTAGACGCAAATACTTGGCTACACACATTGTGATAGCGCGAATCTTCAAATTATAGCGATGTGTGTGGTCTCCCTAGATCCCTAAGAGACGTATCCATTTGGCTCGGTCTTGTGCAGTATCACACTAGTCGCTTACTTCACCACATCACTCCAGTATCGGGGGCGACCCACCGACCGTAAACGTCGCAACTGCTAATTTAGTTTTATTTTCTCGTCTAAATTTTTATTTTATGTTAACTCTTGATAGCTCTCTTAACATTTTTCTCGGCGCTAATTGAAACTGTAAACATTAGACTGGCTATTAAATAACTATACTTCAACTCGACGTAACTACAGGCTACAGTAACTAAAGGTAGCATTCGGATCAAGACGACCGCGACGCGAGACCGCGACTCGAGACCGCGACCGGCGACCGCGACCCACTGCTTTATATGAATTAATAGGAAGTGCTGACGGATGCAAGCAACCGAGTCGCGCGACGTGTGGGCGTGGCCTGCCGGCTACTTGCGTCGCGCGACTTGGTCGCTCACAAGGCAGTGCCGTGACGCGACAGATGCAAAATGGCCGTGTTTTCTTCGCACGAAGACGAATCATACTGAAGCATACTGAGTTTCGTATGGGTCGCTCGACTCGTGTCACGAAGCTGTCGCACTGCAACCTGCGACCGGTTGCCAGTCGCGGTCTCGGGTCGTGGTCTCTCGTCGCGGTCGTCTTGATCCGAATGCTATCTTTAGTGTATGCGCACACTGGGCGACACGCGACAGTGACACGCGACAGCGACACGCGACAGCGACACGCGACAGCGACACGCGACACGCGACAGCGACACGCGACAGCGACACGCGACAGCGACACGCGACAGCGACACGCGACAGCGACACGCGACAGCGACACGCGACAGCGACACGCGACAGCAACACGCGACAGCAACAGCTCGGTGACAAGATGCCTATTCTTGTCAATTTCATAATATTAACTTGTCGTCCGCGACTTTGAAGCCAAGTGTGCAAAGCTTTGAACAAAATATATGAAAGTGACAGCCAATGCCGCAGCCTATCATCGCGTTTAGTCGCCGCGTCTAGTCACTGCGTCTGGTCGCTGCGTCCGGTCGCCGCGTCTATTTGCCGCGTGACTTGCCCCGTCTAGTCGCCGCGTCTGGTCGTCGTGTCTGATCGCCGCGTCTGGTCGCCGTGCTTAGTCGCGGTGACTGTCGCCTAATGTAATAATAATAGAGATGGCTGGCGTGGGATTGCATGCAGTATGTATTAGGTTAATCCACTCACGTCAATATGGGGCTTTCGGGGACCGCCTGTCACACCAAATGTTACATAGTCTTGTATGGGATACTATTCTAATTCTATTTTATGGGATTGTCAGGTCAGTTTCAGTTTTAATTGTCCACCATAGGCGTTTGATATTTGAAGAACAGAACCTTATTCACTTTCCAGGAATATTAAGTTGTATTATTAATACTGTCAAATTGAGTACTGACGTAATTGTATTCTCCATTTGCAGTGGAGACTAAATGACCTGATGACGCGTTTTAAAAGCATGTTACACTAAAATGGCCCTGTAAATGCCTTTTTTTTATGTGACAGGAGGCAAACGAGCAGACGGGTCACCTGATGGTAAGTGATTACCGTCGCCCATAGACACCCGCAGACCCAGGGGCGTTACAGGTGCGTTGCCGGCCTTTAAAAGGTGAAGATACGCTCTCCTCTTGAAAGCTTGCAGGTCGTATCCGTCCGGAAACACTGCAGACGACAGTCCATTCCACAGTTTGGTTGTACGGGGCAGGAAGTTTCTAGAGAAACGTACTGTTGTGGCCTGCCAACCATCTACTAAGTGATGGGGGTAGAAGTGCTGTCGGGTAGATCGGTGGCGAAAAGTGGCGGCAGGTATAAGTCCGGATAATTCTTCGGAGCACTCCCCGTGATACATGCGATAGTGCCTATTCACTTTCACCTTAAAAATTTGGAAACTAATTGGTTTACAAGCGTTCTACGCTAAAACAGGCTCTATCGCCATTCGCATCTAATCTCATCACTAGGGAGGATCTCCGGAAAAAAACCGAGGGAGTCCAGAAACTCTTGGGCTTCAACCACACCACCGGACTAGGGTGCGGTGCAGCAGATTAATCACCCACTTGCCCGAAAACACTCGATTAACGAAACATACTCCATTCGTGTCGGTGTGACGTCATGACGCGTCGAGTTCACGTCACGGTATTGAATGACACGGCAACACTTGCTATGAATTAGGCAGTTCGTGGGAAGTGGCGCGTCTAATCGCCTTGTCAATATTGCACATGCAGCTGACGAACGAATTTGGACCTTGTTTGGTAGAGGATAGAGTCCATTTTGAGTGTGAGGGCAGATGACGGATTAAGGTGTCAACATGACATGCTGGGTTGCAAAACGATGAGGGAACTAGATAGGTGGATAATTTGATTGAATTTTGGGAATATTCAACTTGACTAAATTTAACGTAAGTGCTATGTATTTTCATCATCATTAGGTCATTTAGACTGAGTTGCATCATTTTACTTTAGCTTTAATAAATGTCAAAAATGTGTAAACTCCATACAAAAACACCGGTTATTGTTATAGTTATTGAAGTGGTGCAACTCAGCCGTAGTTTTCAATGTGGAAGGACGACCCTTTCATAGAAAATAAACATGAATTCGATTCTAGTCTGGTAAAGTATTACACGTAACTAGTACTCTGGAAATAACACTATTATTTGTCACTAAAGGCACGTTAAGCGGTTGAAATCAGATATTTGTAGAATGATCTGAATATTCACGTAGAAAACCCTCCATTTCACCTCTTTAGAACGACAGCTCAAGCTAGAGATATTTATTTCCTCAAGTCTAGCCTTAAAGACAAAACTGATTTCAGGAAATATTCTCTTTACGAGGTTAAGGAGGACCTACCATTTGTTTTGAAGTATTTATTTGACTTTCAACCCTGAGATTAAGGGGTATGTTTGATACTAATTGTTCTCACGATTGTAAAGATAATGTGATCTGTTGAGATGATAGAAAATTTTGCTCAGTTGGGACCATAAAGTTAATGTTCCTTCGGAATAGAGAAACAACCACGAGCTGTCAAACGAAACCGATTTTGGATGACACTGGGTATCATTTGTGTGTTAGTGTCAAGATTTTTTCGCTGTTTTGTACAATAAATCAATCACTGAACCAGTCACTACGTTTTTGAAGCATTATTTCTCATACACATCCACGACTTCATTCACGTAAAATCTGAAAATATCTCAAGAGTTCAAATTTTCGGCGTGCTACTAAGTGCCTCTGTACTGTCAAATATTTGCAAAAAACTGGTTCTGTTTGATGTGATGGAGACGGCATCACGCATCTCTTTTTCTCACACAGTGTTGCTGCCAGTGACATCTCACTCTTTGTTGTTCTTTTCCGCTAGGTATAATAACTTTATGGTTGGGACACTTGGGACTTGAATCCACGACCTTTAATTTACCGGTAACTCTCTCACCATCAAGGTACAGAGGCTGTGATGATGACACTGTCTTTATTTTTAAGATTTTACAATTTTTTGGGATAAGAAACTCTGATCTATCAATCTGAATGACTGGCGACCACGAACCACTCGGTAGGCCGAAGATCTGATATCATCTGACTGACTGACAGTCATCATCTGGTTGCAGGCAGCGTAGGACACGGTTAAACGGATATTCCCACCTCTCTCTTTCTCTCACAGCTGCAACTCCTGTGTACCCAGGATCTACAGCTTGACCGCTAATAAAAACTCAACCAGTGAAGGTCAAGTTTGTCCTGGGGGAAAGTTAAACTGTCATTGGACGCGCAAAGAAATTCCTCTCTCCCTTTGTCCAGCAGTGGACAACTGGACAGAACTAGGTTGAAACGAACTCTGATCAATAGTAGATACGAGAGTAGGTTAATAAAAATTGTTTGATTGACATGTAAGCACTGACCACAGAGAAAAGAATTTATGTTTTTATCACTTTGAAATCTAAAATCGAGTTGCCATAGTAAGGTGCTCCACCTTGGTTCATCCCTTGATAAAGTGTGGAACATAAAACTTGCCCATAACGACTGCTCTGTCAAGCCCAAGTACGCAATTTATTCTTTTTTTCTGTTGTTCCGGAAGAAAAATAATTTGCCATTGCTTCTCTTATTTGAATAAGCGGATAATCTTCCGAGATTTCACGTTGGGTTCCAGTTACCAGGGTAAGCATATGGTAATAAGACTTGATTTAAATTCAAGAATGCATTCAATACAAAAATTTAAAAGTTTAAAGTGAAATCGTGGCTACTGACATACACAAATATGCCAGGAGTAAAAAACCTGATATATTTTTTTTATACGGTAGTCATTGACTTTATTAATGCAGAACAAGGCAGGTATTTGACCGCAATCGCACCTGATGTTAAGTGGGATGCAGTCTAGGGTGGTACATAATATTATCTGCCCTGACTTATTACTTTTTCGAAAAAAAAAACCTGTAAAGAAAATTATGCCAAAAGCAAAAACTTCAGCAGATCATCAGCCCACCAACTTGGTGGCAGAATTACCAAACTTAAATGACTATGAGACACATAGCTTGTGTAACTGAAGGCCCTTGGTTGGGCCAGAAAAGTTTTAGAGTGGCGACCACTTACCGGAAAATGTTGTAATTATCACCATCATTATCATTTCAGTCACAGGACTTCCATTGCTGAACATACGCCTCCACCAATGTTTTCCATCTCGCCCGGTTAGTAGCGGCCTGGATCCAGCGCCTTCCTGCTAACTTTATGAGGTCGCCGGTCAACCTTGTGGACCATTCTGGAGTGGAGGCCACGTACCGGAAAACACAGAATGGAAAACATAGTAATGCCTACTAAATAATTTCTTCACTCTCTCTGAACGCAGTAAATTACTTTATTTACTAAAGCTGTATTCAAATCTTTTCGCTTCCCCGATTCATCACTCAAATAAATGCACCTAAATCCTTAAAAGCTGGCATGAATACTCGGCATTTGAAGATTGGATAGTAAAATCTGAGTCTTGAAGTTATATAAACGGCTTCGTATAAATAGAACCCGTAAAGAGGGGCCAATAAATGATTATCCGACCGGATAGGAATTGCTTGACCGGGGCTGCGGAGCTGGATAAAAATGTGGAGATGGACTTTGTGCCAGCCACTTTTTTGCAGAAAGAAATTGCACGAATCTTTTAAATGAACCGCAATTAAATCTTAATTAAATAACTATTGTTATTATTGTAGTGTGCGTGTGCACTCATGGATAATTTAGCGTGTACCGATAACACTCAAACATTAGTGGAAGAGTGGTGGGGTGCGTCTGCGTGGATGAAACGATATATGTATATCTTTCTTTCCATAAAAGTATAATATGCATGGCATGCTCCATCGCCTTTCAGGTGACGATATTTCTTATGAGGCCCATCGTACAACGTTCCACGGATTGAAAGACGCATTGTAGGCAGGTTGGGTCGCGAAAAGCTCCTGGATGCGGGCAGCGCAGAGCCGATCGTTGTGGGAATCCTTGGAAGAGGCGTTAGTCCAGCAGCAGACTTCTTTTGTTTAGTCAAACGACTTCACATCATCATTATAATCATTTCAGCCATAAGCCGTCCACTTCTGAACATAGGCCTCCCCCAATGATTTTTATAATAGCCGGTTGGTGGCGACCTGCATCCAGCGCCTTCCTGCTACCTTTATGAGGTCATTGGGCCACCTTGTGGATGGACGACGGACGTCCTACTCTGCACTTTCCGGTACGCGGCCTCCAATCCAGAACCTTTCTGCCCCAGCGGCTGTCAGTTCTGTTTACTATGTGCCCTGCTCTGTACAACTTCACATAATACGCAAGAAAGAATTTTAATTTGGATTTGAAATATCACAGAAGCCGTCTCCACTCTTTAAGTGCAGATCGCCCGCTTTGAGTCGAGGCAAAAGGCGCCGGATATTCAAATTAGATGCGCCGGACATTCCCTTATACACTGGACTCTGTTTATTAGATTTTTTAAAGTCGATTCTTTTTCGTTTAATGAATTTTCAGGCTATATCGTCCTATTATTGGCCGTTGCCTTCGATGTATTGGAAGGAGTATTTTTATTGGATAATTGCCGGTTGAGTAGCGCTTTATACAGGGTGGAATTTTGTAATGCCACCTGGAGCGAAAGTAGTACTCTTAAAACTGCAGATAGAAAATACTGAAAGAAAACATTCCTTTCTTTTTGAAAAGAAAGAGAACTGCATTCATAGATTTTCGAAAAATTTTAGAAAATTCACTACCATACCATACAATTTTCTGTACATAATTAAAATAATTTAAGATTTTATGCATTTCCTTTCATTTGATTTATCAAGTTTGTTAGAGAGATTTCATCCTTATACTTGACCCTAACGATCGATGCAATAAATATACAGGGTGTAATTTTTAACAGATTTTAGTTGGTTCGATTCCCGGGTGTAGCAAGCAAATTTTTGGAAATCTTTGAATGCAGTTCTATTTCTTTTCAAAAATAAAGGAATGTTTTCTTTGAGATAAATAATCTATCTACGATATTAAGAGTACTTTCCCTCCAGGTGGCATTACAAAATTCCACCCTGTATAAATACTGAAGCAGATATTTATTAGGTATTTAGAAAATTAAGAATATTTGGGGATGAGCACTAGCTGAGGTTAATTGAAATCCTTTTTTTAGCCTAGGGAGATATCCCAGGAACTGTTTTTAGCAAGCAGGCAGACAGACAGAGACGATTTTTTTTCTGTAAAAAAACTTAGCCTAGGTACATGTTTGTTTTCAATCTTTTCCTTTTAAAGGACCACCTACAACATTTACAAACTTATTTCTGACTTTCGATTGCCAATTGAAAACCATTTGATACATTCAAAACCCCTGTAAAAGTAAATTCAAATACGAGCAAGTTTTCATAACTCTACCAAAGGATACTTTGCTAAAAATACAGTTATATTTTATTTTAATATAACGTTTCTCATACCCGCAAAGTAGATTGCGAGTAGTTCCAGCGTATAAGGAAATAACTATATGGTTTGTGTTAACTGACTAGAGGTTTACCCTAATGCATAGATATGGGGTTTTAAATTTTGTCTAGATACGTTTAGGGTGATTATTAGAATGAAAATGCTCTGTCTAGGTTTTCTGATACTCATTTAACAAATCTATGTACTATTTCAAAAAAAATATTTTCAGTTTAGACCACAAGTGGCACTTATGAACGTCAAATATAGCAAACAATAAAAAGAAAAGGTATTAATTACTATGATGAAGCAATAGTCAATTATTCAATTCTTATAACAGTCATTCATCATCATCATCATCATCATCATTTCAGCCACAGGACGTCCACTGATGTACATAGGCCTCCCCTAATGACTTCCATATCGCCCGGTTGGTAAACGATAAAAAGCCCCAATTTTTTTTTAAACCACAACGTTCCTCGTTGTGTTCGCTCTTGGCCTGTATCTCACCTGATGATAAATGATGATCAGGCCAAAGGTGGAAGCGAGATTTACCTGGAATTCTCAAGCACAGAGGAACTGGCTATCTTGCCTTTTAACTGTCGAAACACAACAATGCTGTTAATATTGTTGTTATAGCGACAGACTTAGGTGAGATGGTGGTAGCTAGCCAGGCGGATTTAGAACAAGCCCTACCACCAACCAAACCGAACAGAAAAATCTGCCCTCACTGGGAATCGAACTCAGGACGTCTGCGTCTGAAGTAGGTGGTCTTACCACTAGACCACAGAGGTGATTTAAGCAATCCAATTTCGAGCTTCTTTCAAATATGTTTTTTTTTTGCTCCAACTTAGCCACACAAATTGTTTATTATTTGGTTCCTTACGAACTATTGCTTACTCATTAGTTTGACATGTTTCACATTTGTTCCACCCAGGCCCACCGAGGCGGTAAGGTATGCCTGCCCAGGGTGGGTCGGGGGGAACCGGTATAAGAGGAAGGACTGGAAGTGCGGGAAGAAGAAGTAGAAAAAAATATGGTTAGGTCCATTAGTTAATTTTGTAGTTTTTCTTGCCGTTTCCAGCACTCTCTAGATCCCTTTCCCTCCTCGTATAGCAGGAGGGGAAGTCTCGTTAGCTGGTCTATAATCACGCTAGTTTTTGCGCCTGGCTGCGCTCGGGTCTTTTAATTTATAGCCATTAGCCTTTCTCTGGTGGCTCGGTGGGTAATGTTATTCAGGATCAATTTTATTATGTTATCTTTGTAAGATAAACTACATGAAACTAGGTAGGACTAAATTATATGAAAATATAATTGACGATATCTCAGAGTTGACGTATATTAAAATCGATTTTAGACTTCTTTAAATCTGATCATTAAGTCCATAGAGATATAGATAGATGCCAAATAATGCGCTGAGTTCGAAACTCAGTGTCGCGCAAGAAATTCACGCACACAAAGTAATCAAAAATCGCCCGTATTCACAAATATTACTACCATGAGGTATCACAGTCCGCGTGGACGCATAGGGTGACACACGAACCAATCACAGAGCTCTATTCAACGCTGTGCGTTCTATATGCTGCTTCACTTAAGCAAGCATCGTTTGTGAATACGGGCGTAAGTTCTGTGATCGCAACACACATACAGAGTCTAATTTAGCATGGTATGCTTTTTACCTAGATCAAAAAAGTAATGAAATAACGTACATTCTTGTGGCACAAAAATCTAGTAGAAACATGCAACGCGTAATTAAAAGAAAACCAAAAATGTTCGTGAAAAAACATTCTAAAATAAAGGAATTTTAAATACCAGCCGCTTGCTAGGCAAAAATTCAATTTTAATTTAGTCCTGGATTTTTTGTTCTTTCGCGCCTGATCTGGCTTTTAGCTACAAATATTTTCTTTTACAGTTTGCATGAAAATTAGCCCTCAAAAGAATTTTATGTTAATTTGTTTAACTTTTCGCTTGAACTCTCCGTTTTAGGTGTTAAAAGGGTTTTGACCTCTTTAATAGCTGGATAGTTTGCAGACTTACGAGTATTTTACAAAGATCGTTCTTTTTATTTCATTTTGTCTGATTTTGGTTAAAACTGTTCTGTAATTCTGTTTTCGGTTTGCTATAATGCATTCTGAAAAACGTCTCTACCTAGCCTGAAGTCAATAAATACATATTTTATTATGGTGGCAAAGTGATGAGGTAGAAATACTTTTTTTTTTTAAGTTTTATTGGATATCAAATTATAGATCCTGGCAAATTGCAGTAGTGAGAACGAGATAAATAGTCCCGATTTGTCAAATCAAAATAAAAAGTTTTTTTAAAGTGTTCAAATAAAGTCGAGTTACGTCGATAATATTTACAATTAACGACAGTGCGTCCGGTTTTGCTCAAAACATGTACAGTCGCAGAATGAAAAGGTTCGTCACCTTAGTGTCGGTTATCGCTTGCACTAGGTACTGTAAGAGTCAAACCTGCCAACATAACAGTGCAAGAAACAGTGCTGCTAACATTTAAATAAATATGATGTTTGCTGACAAATAAGGTTTTGCTTGTTTATTTTTCTATCCCATGCAATGTTACAAAATGTAGTTTTTTTTTTTTTTAATGGAAATAATAATGGCAGCCTGAACCAACAAGAAGGTTTTAGTTTATCAATCATAATAATCTTGACAAGATAAATCGTCAAACAACTTTGATCTGAATAATTTTGAACTTTACTGACGAACAGTTAAAGATTATTTTCTCTAACTCGAGATTATTCTGTAACATAGTTTCAAAAGGTAATATGTGCTCGCGATTCGTTGAAGGAATCAATTTGAAAACTGACGAACCTTTTCATTCCGTGACTGTACATTGAAAGATACTTTAGTGACCAGGAGCAACCAAGCAGTTTAGTTCTTATGTTTCAAGACTTAATGAACTTCTAGACCACTCTATCACATTCAAAAGACAATAGCAACTGTAACTACGTATATAAATCGAATAGAGTTAGTGGAGTGAATTCGTTCGTACACAAAAGCGTTTGATTTCACTAACTATAATATCTTAGTTACGGTTAATGGGCTAGCAAGCTAACTTAATACTAACTTGGACAGTAAAACGAAACAATTACTGACAGTGATTTACGTTAATTCCGCTTGGGCGCATAGTGATGTTAGGTTTATCGATAAACGTAAAAGGTGCTACATGTTTTTACTGTAACGTGATGGTAAAATTACCTATAACTATTAATAAAGTCTGCTCTTTATTTGTGGCATTCTTTGAAATTCTTACTTGTTTGATTAAAAACAGGCGAAAATTATCTTCAATGAATCATGTCATTTTGAGGCACAGTTATCATTAAAAATTAAAATTAAAAATTCATAAAATCCATTTATTTTTGCAAATAGGCTTTTAAAAAGCACTTTTACACCTCCCAATATTAACCCTACCACTGCTTCGGGACAATAAATGGGCGCAAGCGCAAGAAACTCAGTCACTATTGTCAGCCATTTATGCATATCGATACCTCTGGGCTCAAAGGTCGTAAAGGACAAAATACCGAAAATGAGTTATTTATACAGTTTTACTCAGAATTTAATTCTCTATCGATCTGTATATTTAGTTTGTCGAAATTCCCAAAAAAAGTGCCTTTACGACCCATCATATTTGATAAGCTAAACAGAATTCATCGTGAAATTTGGGATGTAAATACCATTTGATTTTTTAGTACAGTTACCATGGTAGTAAAGAACAAGTAAACACAAATTTTTGGGCGTATAATGTACATGTAGTATATCTATTGTCCTATACAACCTTACATTTTCATACCCAAGTCTAAATAATTTGTCCTTTACCCCCTTAGATTATCTAAACAAATATTTTAAAAATCTACACAGTGAGGATATTAAAATAACTGTGAAGGTAAATTTTATAGACGTTTCTTATAGTATTTAAGTATGTGCGTTTGGAACAAATGAAAGAACCTAAAAAAACATCAAAAATATACAATAAAACTATTTTAGAGTGTAACATTTATGTGATTTGTACATATAAAATGATGATAATATCTACCCACATCGGGTAAAGTAATGTTGCTTTTTATTATTTCTCATATTTGAAGAAACTAGGTATTTGTCAGGTATAAGATAATTATTAAAAGATGATTTAAGAAAATAAAAACATGCTATAAAATAACGTATTACCTAATTAAGTTAGGATAGTCATTATAAAAATTGAAAAAATGAAAAAGCTAGATTTGTTAAAAATATTATGAAAAAAAAGTCACCTTACTGTAGTACCTTAGGTGTCATTATTTTGTATGCACAAATCACACAAATACTACACTTTACAATGATTTTAATTGATTTCCTAGTAATTTTGACTAACGCCCTTGGTCAAAACCACTTTTGAGTTTTGACTGGTACAATTATAATAAATTAGTATAGTTTCTAAAGTTATTTGGATCAGCTAATAAAGAATAACTAGTAGGAAAAATATTTACACAACATGGGAAAATATATGTTGAGACTTAATCTACTAAAAAGCGTGAATGCAGTTTTTTCGAAGTTATGTTTTTATATTAAAAATATTGGCTTTTAAAAACGGTATTATGTAGGAGTAAACTAAGTGGATGTACTTTACTGGAATGAAAATCTTCCTACTTGTAATCTTACTTACCTAACTTTTCTACTTTTATACCAAGTAGGTACAATGACATAATTTTAAGTTACTATGAATTAATCATGTTTAATTTATTTGGAATTTAGAATAGTAATTATTCTAAATTCTTATTAAATAATATAATAAATAATAGTTTGGTATTCGTTTGTCCTTAATAATTCTATTCTATCTGCATTATCATAAGGTCAACTGGTGGACAAACTGCCCTATGGAATTAAATCCGCTATTTGTAGTTTTTCGAAACAATAATAATGATTAAATAAATAAATAAAATTAAATTGGTTTCGGTTTTTCCTATAAAGTAGACATTTATGAAGTTTTATTTAAAAGCATCATAATATTTATTTTCTAAATTAGCTTTTATATCGAAAATAGTTTCTTCTAGTTCGAAGATATCAAAACTTCTACTTAAATAGTTTCATAAATTGTATGCATTAAATTATGAAGCTACGTAAAATCATTTTATTTTATTTAAAAGACCATAATTCATTAAAAATATGTGAAGCAATGGTATATTACATATGAAATACCATAAAATATTAAATATTTAAGCTAAATCATCAATTTACCCTTTCATAATACCTTACCTGGGTGTCCCGTTACGATCCATGAAAACCTACAAAACTATGTAAATTGTCATTTATTACCTTAGTTTTGTAGTTTTGTGAAATAAAAATAGACTTACGTCGTGAGTAACTTGCCTAGGACGAATATTTGAGGGGCGTAAAGGTCTTTTTATTGTAATTTTGAGGGCGTAAAGGAAATCTATCTCAGTAAATACAGCTCTAGTCCAGTTTTTCAATACCTCTTCGGAAAATGCTGTGAATTCTAAGCACTTTCTTCATAAGTCATAATTTAATAGCTCAAAAAACAAAAAAGTTATCGTCGAATAAAAAAATAAAAAAACGTTTTTTGCTTCTCCTGAAAAGTCGTACTTTGTCCTTTACGACCTTTGAGCCCAGAGGTATCGATATCTTAACAAAACATTAAAAAATGTAGTGTTTTATCACTTTTTCTTAATAATCAAATCTTTGTACGAATAATTGTTAAGTTAATAAAACACAGAAATAAAATCCCTACTAATATTAAAAAGCGAAAGTAACTCTGTCTGTCTGTGTAGCTTTCACGCCTGTACGAGCGATAAATCCGAAGATTCGTAAATTCTACTCTCACAGCGGTTGCGGGGTAATATTCACCATAGGTCGTGGTATTTTTATACTTCAGAAAAGAGATCAAAGAAAGGGAAGATTGCTGCTTTCTACTACTACGAACAAACAGCGCACTCACCCGTTCTGCAATCCACCAGCACCAGTAGTTTCAGGGGGGTGAACCGCGGTTCCCAATCTCTTGTCTGCCCTCGAAGATGGAAGATGATGAAGGACCAGCCTTGACTCCGTAGATCAAGGCAGCGGGTGCATATAACGCGCACTTCACAAACACGCAATATTTCAGTTCTCAGCGTCGGCTGAACAGTTCCAGCTTATAGTACAGTACAGCGGTGTGGACTTCAACGATAGAAGGTTCCAGCAAGAAGAGGCGGTACTCCGATGCGGCGCGACGGCGTCCGGAGTGAGCCACGTCAATTCGTAGACTAGTGTAGAAAGCATCGAATAATAGCGGGGTAAAATTATTAGACAGAAGCGGGTAGGTAGGAAAAAAGAAAAAATATGAATGCCCACATTGGGCATGAACAACGCCTAAACCACTAAACCGATTTTGATGAAATTGGCAGAGAGGTAGTTTGAGTCCCGGGAAAGGACATAGCATAGATTTTATCCCGGTTTTTAACAGAAAAAATTTCACGCGGCCGAAGCCGCAGGTGGAAAGCTAATACTAAATAAAAAAGAAGCATTCATTCTGAAAACTTTAAAATTTTGATGCATATAACTTTATTTCTTGCTACTTTGATTTTATTTTACTTTACTAGAACATTATTTTGTAAAATGAGTTGAATTTACATTTCGACAATAATTTGAATTCAAAAATTGCTGTAGAGTTTCATAATAAATAAACGACTTTTCTCAGTTCATATAAAAATTGTATTAGCAAAATTAAATGACAATGTTCGACAAAAATCATCGTCATTTCCCCATCACTATTCGACTACAATAGAAACTCTTAAATGGACTTAGCGGCTTTCACTCTGTAACATTCAGATTTTGGTCTAATGCAATTAAAAGCAGTCTCTTAGTGAATATTAATGAATTCCAACAGAACCACAGCATCTAGGCTTATTTAGTTCAGTAATTTAAACTTCTTGGTTGATAGGGGAGACCGAGGATAGTTGTAACAGAGGTGAATTCTTCGACTTGGCATGGGGCACACTGAAAACCAGCGCCGTGGCCTCTCTCACCATTGGCTACGGCATATTATGCTGAGGGCGTCCCATTGCGATGGGCATCGCTGTTGCGACAGGGTGGCACTACTCAGTTCACTTTTTTCCGTATTTTTATGTGTTATTAGACTGCGTCCCACTTAACATCAGGTGCGATTGTGGTCAAATACTTGCCTTGTTATGCAAAAAAAAATCTGACTTCTTTTCTTTATATTTTTTTTGTTCTTGTATGATGTTCATCGTAATAAATGTTTCACTAATTTTTGCGGCGGTTTCTCTGCACCTAAGACAGTTAATGAGCTGACAATTTCACGCAAACTGTGAAGTGTCGAAAGAGCGATGAATTCGAGAAGTTGCTGGCTCAATAAAATGTCATAGGTTCAGAAAAAACGGCTTTGTTATAACTAATCTCTGTTTACCGACGATCTGGTGAAGGTCGCGGGTGGTGCCTCAATGCGGGCAGCGCAGGATCGATCCCTGTGGAAATCCTTGGGAGAGGCCTTTGTCCAGCAGTGGAAGTCATTCGGCTGAAACGAACGAACGAATCTCTGTTACAACTCTCCTCGGTCTCCCCTACTGTTCACACAGGAGACCTAAATGATGGAATGGACCTGTAAGGCTGTCTTTAAGTTATTTAAACTTCTCAAAAGGTTATTGTAACAAGACAATAAATCATCCTATCTATTGTTTATTATTATAATAAAAGTACTAAATTAATATCCTCGGACTTGAAAAGGCACAACTTTGAACACAGAGGTTTTAGTAAGTGTAAAGCCGGTAGAAAAGTTAGTATGAAAAATGATTCAGTGTGGTCAGAGTTCACTAGACGGCATCCCACTTAACACTAGGTGCGATTGTGGTCAAATACCTGCCTTGTTATGCGTTAAAAATATAATTGAAACTAGTAATAACTATTTTCAGAGAGAGCTAAGATTTTAATAAAGCTTTTTCTTCCATTAAGTTTTTGTTTCATGTGATAAAATTGGGGATGATTTTTTCATCGATGATGAATTTTTTTACTATCATCATCAATCATTGGTCTCCACTGCAGGAATACCTACGAATCTAACTTTCCAGAGGCATAAAGGGTTCCAGGACTTTTTTTTTATCCAGAACACACATTATCCAGACGGATTGGGGTAGCTTTATAGGAAAACGATCTTTCCGCCCGCGGCTTCGCCCGCGTGGAATTTTGTCTGTGACAAAAAAACTTTATCGCGCGCGTCCCTGTTTCAAAAACCGGGATAAAAACTATCCTTTCCCGGGACTCAAACTATCTCTATGCCTTTCATCAAAATCGGTTCAGTGGTTTAGGCTTGAAAGCGACACAGACTCACCGACAGACAGAGTTACTTTCGCATTTATAATATTTTTATAAATATATATTTAATTAAACTTCCTAGTTTTACATTAATTAGATAAGTCTACAGTTCCATGCTCAGGTGAATTTCCAATACATAAACAAAATAAATATGAATATCAAATTTTGTAGTTACACGTGTCGTCATAATTTCGGATCTATTTGTAGTATAATATGTATAAGGGACGCAAGTTGACGCAACTAGACCAGTGGCAGTATCGCGCGCCGACCGCGACCATTTATGGTTCAGAGGGCTATACCGCCGGCTGTCCATGAGCGGTAGCAATTTTGCCTTTGTACGTCGTTCGTTTCAGTGAAAGAACGTCCTCTGCTAGACAGGTCTCCCCTAAGGATTCGGTTCTGCGCTGGCCACATAGTACAGGAGCTTCTCGCAAAGTTCATAAAGTTGTCGGTCCAGCTAATTCGTCGGCCGTTTGGTGTAGTGGTTTGCTTAGTTTGGGACTAGAAGCGCAGTGTAAAATGTCCAAGGATATTTATTTATTTAATGAGAGGCCTGCCCACACTACGTCTTTCGGCCTATAGTCAGGTTACAACTAGAGAAATGTTCTTTCCATTCCCAATGGCCAACTGGCCATGGGCACTGGCCATGGCACATGGCTAGTAGAACTCTACGAGGCATGTGCGTGCCCCGCCGACTGTGCTCCTCCTATTGTCACTTGTTTGACGAACACAAAGGCATATCTCCTCCATATCTCCAGGCTCCTCTGTGGTTGAGGATTCCGGGTGAAGGTCGCTTCATCTTCGGCCTGATCATCACTTACCATCAGGTGAGATACAGGCCAAGAGCCTCCTCGTTGTGGATAAAAAAAATGCATCGCATGAAGGAGAATGATTGTTGAAGCCACGTTGCTCGACTTGCGCACAGCTCGTGATCGGCTCTTCAGCTAGACTTGAAATACTGATAAATGTAAGAAATACATAAACATTCCGCTCCCGCTCTCGCTACCGCCTATGCCCGACCAAACCTGAACATAGTTTAATTGACCGCAGATTTGCGGGTCGGGCCGATCAAATTATTATGTCGGACTGACGGTCAAATAAGCGCTACTAGCGGTTTTATTGAAAAGAATTCGCAATTATTTCGATGCGGCGGTGACAATTGTTTCGGGGTAGCAACGCGTGGGTAATTCTAGTTTAGTTAATTGGGTTAAACTATAGGTAGGTATTTATACATTCATAAACTAAGAGCCAATTCCTCTAATATTAGGACTCTGCAATCTTCAACTCACTGTAGTATTAGAGCCCGGTACATCTATTTAACATAATAGATTCTATAATAAGAAGTTTCCTAATTTAATTATTAAAGTGTAAAACATTGTTAGAATACAGAAGGTATGGAATTAAATTTAATTCAGAGAAAGCAAAATTTATTACGAGTACAGTCCACGTTACTAAACTAAGAATAAGAAAAACTTTATTCATCATGACAAAACAAAACAAAAGTCGCAGTACACAATATTTCTTGGAAATAAACTAGGTACGCTGAAGGGGAGCTCAGCAAAAATCGCTACAACGTCATGTTGAGAAGCTGATTTTCAGCGGGAACCAACGTACTAAATAGTTTTTAATTAGGTACTTCACTTGATCGTTGACTACCAAGTGACAGACAGAATCTTATAAATCATCATCATCATCAATAGCCCTTTACAGTCCACTGCTGGACTATGAGCCTCCTCCACTATAGTGGAGAGTTTTGTTTTGCCATGATCCCCACGCTTGGCAGGCGGGTTGGATCGCAGTTTAAAAGATTGATGTTTTTCAGAGAGCGCTGCTGCCCGTTCTCTGTTTGATGTGTAGGTAGGTAGTCCCTAAGTCGCCTCTTACGACACCCGTGTATCTTACAAATACTTAACTTAAATTAAAATCTTTGTCAGTCTTAAGATATTCCATTCAATACCCTTTATTTGATGCCAACTGTACGTTCAGGGACAATTTAACACTTTTATCAAATAAAGGGGTAAGTTTAGTCGTGAAGGGTCCATTCCGACTCCATTTGGGAATGGAAGGTTCAACGTCTGCCCAGCACTTTGTCTAGACTAGTTTATAGGCATTTATGAACTTGTTTGTGTATTTGGTTGTGTACAATTTAACATTTTATGACAGACTAGCTTTCTGCCCGCGGCTTCGCCCGTGTGGAATTTTGTCTGTTACAGAAAAACTTTATCGCGCGCGTCCCTGCTTCAAAAACCGGGATAAAAACTATCCTATGTCCTTTCCCGGGGCTCAAACTATGTCTATGCCAAATTTCATCAAAATCGGTTCAGTGGTTTAGGCGTTAAAGCAAGACAGACAGACATAGTTAATTTCGCATTAATAATATTAGTATAGAGTATAGATGAGTGAGACACAACACAAGTAAATATAAAATCACATTAGCTACTGGTTCCTAATTGAAAAATATGTTTGCTGAAGTGTTCGTCACCATTTTTTTTCTTTATTTACACAGCACCAGTAGGGTCCAATTTCCACAATTTCAGCCCAAACGTAACAGAGAAATCTGTCTGAAAATACCACTTTTTCTTCAGTGCCAGACACGTTGGGCCCAAAGTATGATGTTTCATAAATTCAGGGACGGTGGGACGCGCGTGACGTCATTAGGGGGACGTGTATGGTCGTACATTATGTAGACCGCTAGGAGAATCCAGGCTTAGGTAATATACTAAAATGACTTATACATAATGTGAAAACTAGAAACAGAGTTCAAAGAAATAAAAACTTGTTTTTTTGTCTCTAGTTTCAGAAAATAGACGCTATTTCCTTTCGCTTTTAAAATCAAATTTATCACGAATCGTATGTTGTTCTACTAACTACTCTATGACGTTGTCTAGAGACACTTCGTCGTCATGAGTCCGCGGTAACAATTTATTTCTATTGTATCTCGATTTGCTGATACTTAAAAGGTTAATATAGTGTGATGTCCAATATACTTGTATTTATTTAGGCTGAGTTGCGCCACATAACTTTAACCGTAACTATAACGATGACCGGTGTTTTTTGTATGGAGTTTGATAAATTTTTGACGTTTGTTAAAGTTATTGCAACCAGCAGTTATTTATATCAACCGGCAGACAGTTTTGACTGAGTTTGTTGCGGCGCTTCTTCTAAGCACTTGCCAAGTTGGTCCCGAAGCGCTGGCAGGGTAAAAAGATTATGAGACATGAAGAAGAGGCAAAATATTTGACGATTCGTTAGTACTTACTAATTAAATAGTCTTTACAAATAAAGAAATTTAAAAAAGCTTTAGTGTCGTATTAAGACAGAAGTAAGTAACTAATGCTAAATACTGCATATAAAAGAGTACCCAATATTGTCAGAACCTACAATATTGCCAGTCTATTGGCACAGACTTCATGACATGTGGTCCAGGCTTTAGGACTAGGCAATTTAGAGCTAAGTCCACAAATTGTCAAATTGGTATTGCACGGAACGCGGGTACATGCTAAACGAAATATTCGGGCTCAATGCAGGTTAACGAGCCCGTATGGACGTTGGTGGGCTTAGAGATGCACGCTGGGTGTACATGGCAGCATGTCAGAATAATATTTTGTAGACAGACTAAAGCCCGGTCGCCGAACACGTAAAATTTCGTCCAATGACCCCAAGCTACATATCCTTATCGCTCGCGCGTAGGAATTATGTTGCTGTCGCATCGCACACTCACTGCCGTCGCACAGTCGCGACAGCAATATATATAATTACACGTGAGCGATAAGGATGGGTAGCTTGGGGTTATTGGACAAAATTCTACGTGCTCGGCGAGTGGACTACAGTTTTTGTTGGATTGAAGCACCTATCGCTATTTAATAAGATATTACAATGACCTTGGGATGTGGTCGTTTGTAATATTGGGAGAGGTGTTTAACTTTCTCATGATACTAAATAAATTGACCTCTAGTTACGAGTAGGTATATTTCCATAGTTCGTAGTCTCTTCGTTGAAGTTATAGTCCCTATTTCTTCTGCGTCTGCGGCAGTTCTTATCTATTTCCTTTACAGAGTGTGGTAGTTTGTTCACAATTATTGGTTTTTGATAAATTTCTAAAAATCGGAGAACCGTCATGATAACTAAATTGGTTGATAATAATATTTATTAAGTATAAACCCCTTTCAAGCAGTAGTCAAGTTTTCCTGTCACTCTGTACTGTACAAATAACTAATATTCCTATTTACCTATCCAGATAATGAAATGATAATGAATGAAAGTAGTAGGTAAAAGTCTTCTCTCCTCTCAAATTGTTAATGCTTAAACCATTCAACTATTAATAATAATATTATCCAGTCCTTACATAATTCAATTTTCTCTATACAAATCCATAGGGTCTTTAAGCTTAAATACGCTTTCACAGCTAAAAAGTAATTTACAACGTGCAGCACTCCAAACTTCAAATATGAATCGATTCAAACTTCTTGTTTGAACTTCCAAACGGAAAGGTGAAGTCTGAATCGATTTGAAAGCTCGAAAGCTCGAATTGATATAAGCGATTATTCAAACTATCGTTACACTGATCTGAACAAGTTTGGACTTTGGATTCAGATGTAATGATAGCAATTGTGCTGAGCATTTGGAGCTTGAAGAAGAAACTTTGAAAATTAGTATTAGTATTCGGTGCATTTAGCTTTACATAATGTGAAATTGTTCAATTTATGAAGAAATGAAGTGATTCCATTTATCATGATGGGGCAGAAAATTCCACTAGATGGACAGTCGACCCCATAAAGGTAGCAGGAAGGCGCTGGATGCAGGCCGCTACCAACCGGTCAATATGGAAATCATTTGGGGAGGCCTATGTTCAACAGGGGACGTCCTGTGACTGAAATGATGATGATGATGAATGTCATGTATTCATTGAACACACTGTTGAACGAAGGCCTCCCCAAATGTAGCCGCGAAAGAATGTCTAGGCCGTCTAGCTCGGACAATAACTCGCAGCTCCGTCCCAAAGACTTCGGGAGGACACCGTCAGGTTTTAGTGAGTAGGCCCTGCCCATCTGGCAGGGAGAGCCTTAAATAACCCACTGGTTCCCCCGGGCCAGTGGGTATGCAATTTTATGCATTTCCTGACGAAAAAAAAAAGGCCTCCCCAAATGTTTGTCTTTTTACAACACATAACATTGAGGTCATTATACATTTCTCCCAAAACTATCCTTATTAACAAAACGGAGAATGACTCTATGATTGCAAATATTCCACAACCCCTGAAATTCTTTCATACCCTTTTCAAGATGTGTAGTGTGTTTTATTTATTTAAATTATCTTCATTTCAGAGTCGTGAGAACGTCGGTCCGAGCGGCGAGTTGGGTAAGTTTTTGCTATTAGCTTTCTTATGGTTTCAATTTGCTCTTGTAAATCAATTAAATAAATAATTTTTGAAATTAGGTGGATCACACATACATAAACCTGGTTTTGGACTTATAAATAGACTAGCTATGCCCCTCGGTGTAACCCGCGGTAAAACGTAGCCTATGTGTTAATACAGGGTGTCAGCTAACTCCATTCCAAATTTTATTTAAATCGCTCCAGCCGTTTAGATGTGAAAAACTAACTAACTTACACACTCACAAACTTTCACCTTAACAATAATAGTGTGATTTAGTGTGATAATATGTAGTATTGTAGGGCTAATTTATGAAGATACTAGCTTTTTCCCGCGGCTTCACCCGTGTGAAATTTAGTTTGTCACATGTCGTCATAAATTATAGCCTATTAAGTTATTCTGGGTTATAATCAATAATACTGTAAAGTTTCATCAAAATCCGTTCAGTAGTTTTTGCGTGTAAGAGTAACAAACATCCACACATCCACACAAACTTTCGCATTTAAAATATTAGTAGGATTAGTAGGATATTATTGTAGGGCTAATTTACGAAGATATTCGATGTCAGCCATGTAAGCCCACCCTGCCGAAGTGATGTCAACCACCCACTTCGAATGACGGCAATGTCCATGCGACCACAGGGTCCTATCACGATGTAATTCGCTTTATAGATAGAACCGTTTCGCACTACGCCGCCCCAGAGGAATCGGGCTTCGAAGAGGTATTATCGTTGCAATATCAAGCGGTGCGAACGTGTATTATCGTGTGTAGTGCTTAAGTCAAGGTGGTAAGGTTTAAAATGGAACTGGTTTAACGTGAAAGCAATATAGCGGTGTTAAGTGACGACCGCTTTTGGTGAAATAATAGTGAAACGAGAGTTGAACTATACAGTGGACCGCAAAGAAAGGGTTGGTTAGAAAATCTCCATAACTTCAAAAGTACCTGACTTTAAATTTACCAGAGGCGAATGAAGGATTTGGCAAATGTTTGTCTCGAAGCGCTGGTAGGGCAAAAAAAGAATGAGACATGTATAGGCTCCTTAAGAGCATTTGACGATTTGCAAGAACTAATTTAATTAGTCTAAACAAATAAAGAAAATTTTGATTTTGGCCCACATTTCCCACGCTCTCAAGCATAGGAAGCCCACTGCTGAACATAGACCTCCCCCAATGCTTTCCATGTTACCCGATTGGTAGCGGCCTGCGTCCTGAGGCCTAATGTTAGCATAATATTTAATTTTGTCCTTTAGTAGCCTCTTATGACATCC
This sequence comes from Ostrinia nubilalis, assembly GCF_963855985.1. Lineage (NCBI taxonomy): Eukaryota > Metazoa > Arthropoda > Insecta > Lepidoptera > Crambidae > Ostrinia > Ostrinia nubilalis. The sequence continues at coordinate 1,924,519 of NC_087110.1, forward strand.
ACGGGAATAGTGGGGGTAGTCTTAGACTAGGCGCAGACTATCGATTTTTAGTTGGCCGATAATTGTGCCCGATTTTAAATTGTATGAAGAATCGGCCAAATCGAATCGGCGTAGTGTGCGCACTCCCATACATGCCCATACTGATCAACTGCCCGACTAAACTATCGGCCGACGAAAAATCAACGGTGTGCGCCTACTCTAAACTATCGGGCTATCGACCGACGAAAAATCTATGGTCTGCGCCTAGGCTTACAGACTAGACTTGTCAGAACTACACTGCTACCCCATATTAATAAAAGTTACACCCTAGTTGAACTCTGGCTTAAATTGTCATTTAGTTTTTTTTTTTTTATGTGATAGGAGGCAAACGAGTATGGAAATGACATTTTAATGCTAGGTGTAATTATTTTTATAAGGGGGCTAATATGTTTTATTTTGATACAATTAATTAAAATACATTGTTAAAATTCAAAGCATAAACAGCACAAACTTAAGTGACTGTAACTTTTACGATAAAAACCGGTATAAAATAAAACCGTAAAATCTGGAAATTTTACAATGCGCCAATTAATTCTACCTTGCAGATTAAAATGGGATGATTCATCATACCGAAGTGTTTAAGCAAACTTTGACTTTCGCTTTTATATCTGAAGCGTTAGGAGCAAAATCGCAATTCGCAGATGATGATGCCACAGACTTGCGTTTTGATTATCCCGACTTTTCTTCTTTATTACAACTCTGTATTCTGCACGAGGGGTTTGCCGCGGAGATCGGCTACGTAAGCCATCTTCGGGCACACCAGCGCCGCCAAGACAGCTAGGAGTCGGAGTGGTCGCCATTAGGGATGTTAAGGATATTAAGTTTCGGTTATGGATACGGTTACAGATATAGGAATGATATTATAACGTTTTCGGTTACGGTTACGGATATTTTTTTATTTCGGATATCCGAAAGTTTCGGTTACGGTCACGGATATCTGTGTTTTATAATGCAATTTTCAATAGTTGTCCAACACGGTTCATTCATGGCCGCACAATTTACATCGAATAAAAAGTAATAAAAAAATTAAAATTGATACATAGATGGCATTACAAAGGCACATAATGCTGTACAAAAAAACAATTTAAACTGCCTACATCCGAAACTATCCGAAACTTTTGAATCGGTTACGGTTACGGATATCCATAACATCCCTGGTCGCCATGGCCGAAATCGGTCGGATGGATCATCATCACTTTGGTAACTGTAGTGACGAACATAATCATTATAAGCTGTCACAAAATTCTGACGTCATCTCGTATTTAGCATTCAGTGTAATTGAGCCTGTTACGAGGAAATTAAATGTTATTTTCCAAGTTCGTCAATCAAAGAAATAACTTTATTTCCCACAGCTTAGAAAACCAACCTTCAAACTATTAATAATACACCGTGTTACTTTGCATTCTTGCCATATTCACAGAGATAAAAGTAGGTAACAATACCTATTATTTAAGATAAACAAGACACTCCCATAAAGAAAGTACACTAAGATTTTAGTAAATTTGGTTTTTCAGTACAAATTGGAATAAACCAATTTTGTCTCGCACGTTCTACAGGTGCAAGTGGAATTAACCTAGTGGGCGTAGCCTAGTTCTTAATTTTATGGCTTTGGGTACCAGCCTTTTTATCCAGTCATAATAGGTAACTATTTTAAAATACTCTTCAGTTGATTTCAGATTTTCCTTTCTACTTTACGGGCTTAGGACCGTCAAAAATACGTAATAATTAATAGGGTTTCAATTAATTTACAACATTGTACCCTATTTTTACAAATTAATAAATTAAGTATGAAATGAAATCACCGTATTCACAATTAATTATTTATTCATAAGTTCCTACTTACAAAGTTTACGTACTGCGAAGCAAGTGTTCAGTGTCCTCCGTTCTGATGAAGGCACAGTCTAGCACGGCGAAGCGTAGGTTTTTCGCTTTAGTTTTCGCAACACATAAACGTTTTGTATCACAGTTTCACTAAAACAATCCTTTCATGTAACGCGTTTACACTGTTTATCTCTTCTGCGCATACCAGTCGTTTCAAGTCACTCCAAAAATCCATTGGTGTCAGGTCCGAGAATCGTGGTGGCCAAGCTACTGGACCCCTCGTCCAATCCACTGTTCACCAAACGTATTATTCGCGCACTTGACGTCCTTATTGTGGGGGAGCACCATCCTGCTGGTAGTAGAGCATTTGGTGTAACGCTAAGGGTACGTCATCAAGCATTTCGTCTAAGACGTCTTGCAGACACTCCAAACACCATTTTGATTAAATTATTCGTTGTTTGAATACACTTCAGTCATTTTTGTATTATTTATAACGTGATTTGTGTTTGATGGATTTCTCAGTTTTTTACAAGTGTCAAAAAGACATTTTAAAGACAATAGATTGCAATAGATATTTAAAAATACAATAAAAAGTAAAAAAGTCTCCATCGCCATCGCCAACAAGTGATGTGCATGCGTTACGATAATTAGTGGTGTGTTTAACAGATTGTCGATAAAATAAAATACTCAAGATTAAAAAAAATTTTTTTCGGGCATTATTTTTTTACGGATTTGTGTTCAGTATCAGTAATATAGTAACCTCTGTAAATATGGCAAGAATGCAAAGTAACACCCTGTATAATCTGCTGTTCTTGGCAATAGTTAAAACTGCTAAAGGAAAACGTTTTCATCTTGCAAGAACTAAGTAAAATGGGGTTTACGCCTTAAATTTTCTCTGCGCTCTGTATGTACTTATTGTATTCATTTTGCCATATCGCGCGTCATAAAGGCCGATGGGGCAGTAAGCTAGCTAGGTTCTGAAATGGAAGCCACGTCCCGGTAAGCGCAGTAGGATGTCCGTCCACACACGAGGTGGACAACCTCATAAAGGTAGCAGGAAGGCGCTGGATGTAGGCCGCTACCAGAGTAAATACAAATGAGTAGGTTATCTTCATAGAAACGCACCTAGCGTGGTTTGTATGTGAGCGCGCCAATACGTATGCGGCGCGCACGCACACACTGACAAAATTTATCGTGGATTAACGGGAAGTTGCGCCGAATTTTGTCAGTGTGTGCATGCGCGCCGCATACGTATTGGCGCGCTCGCATACAAACCGCGCTCGGTGCGTTTCTATGAAGATAACCTACTCATTTGTATTTACTCTGCCGCTACCAACCGGCCAATCTGAAAATCTTTTGAGGTGATCTATGTTTAGCAGTGGACGATGGTGATGACGAAGTGTCACACATTTTCCAAACGCGACAAATCGCATCAAGCGTCGCTGCGTCGTCGTAGCCCTTATTTTTTAACGCGCGTTTTTTATCCTTGCGACTAATCGCATCGCTATGGCGTCCGGCTTACAAACACCCGTTTCTTTTTACAGATGATAATAAAATAAACCCGGCGTAATCCCTTGTTCTATGGGATGGAAAATTGGGAAAGTTCCAACGTCTGTCAAAACACTCTTCCAGAGACAATCGGAGTTAATTTAGGTGTACAGACGGCACTTCAAGCTAAATAGAGCACCTTATGCGGTTGTGATACAGTCTATTTTACAACAACAATGTACATTCTGACCACTACGTTGTTCTAAGCCCTTAGTATAGAAGGAAGTATACTTTAGTCAGATTGTAGTATTGAGTGTTTCGAAAACTGACGCCCGTATTCACAAACGATGCTTGCTTAAGTGAAGCAGCAAATCGAACGCACAGCGTTGAATAGAGCTCTGTGATTGGTTCGTGTGACCCTGTGCGTCCACGCGCACTGTGAGACCTCATAGTAATGTTTGTGAATACGGACGTGATAATGTGAAGGGGAACTAACCATTCAATTTTAAACTTATGGCCCTTTCCCATGCTAGTCAGGTCCTGCATTACTGGATCCCTCAAAACTGGATTGCAGTACAAGTGGGAAGACAGTTCACGTTATCAATAATTTGATAGTCATCATCATCATTTCAGGCATAGGACGTCCACTGCTGAACACAGTCCTCCCCCAATGATTTCCACAATGGCCGGTTGGTGGCGGCCTGCATCTTGCAATTTGATAGTGCAGGTAATTAAATTATTTTAATTAACAGTCGTTTAACAAAAAATGAGTTTTTATATAAACAAAGCAAGTTAGTTATTTACTTTTAAAATAAATAACGATTTTTATACAAGACAAAATAAAGTTATTTACTTCTAAAATAAATAATTTGAATTATTTATCACTGTAGCTGTCTACAGAGATTCATAATCAGAAACCGAATGATTATCCTGAAAAACAAATAAAACATGTAATAATTTAATTTAAAATTCAAAGCAAAGTTTGTAATTTAAACTCAAATTTAATCTTAAAGTTTCAGTCTAAATTATCTCGTTATTTTTAAGAAAAGCTTATAACAAGAAATATTTCATTTCTCAGTATCGCATTTCGAAGAATAAATCATAACTAAGTTTACCGAAATAAGTTTTGCATTATGAAAATAATTAATTGCATGATCCCCGCCATTGTAAATTGAAATTTAGTACGGCCTAAGATTATGTATGAGCCGCATGGATAATACTAAAGTTGTTACCTATTATTTTATTATTAGAAGTGTTAATTGTGAAAAATCTAAAACGTTAAAATAACGGTATCGTTATAGCCGTTGAGCTGTTGAGCTGTTGTCATAGTGACATTGACGTAATGTCAATGTCACACGAGCAAACGTTAGATTAGAGGGACGCGCGGGGACTTCCCCGCGCTTTTGGTGCTAAGTGATAAATTGTATTTTAAAATGAGGCAATAGGTAGGTACATAATAATGTGAAAGTTAAGTATCCAGTAGTGGTCCGCCCCGGGTGCCAAGCATCAGGAGGTGACAGGGTGGATCCGCCGATTTGATTCCGCGAGATTTATTTTACGTTTTTTGAAAAACTTTACAGGAATGCGTGCAAACTAGCTTAAACTGAAAGGTTAAGCAATGAGCTTTTTAGATCAGTGTGAGGCCCTTAGATTCAATCGTTATTTTAGAAGTAACAAGCGTCCAAATATTTTTCACAAAATGGTAATGACGTTTTCCCAATGGTAATGATTTTATTAAAATGGTAATGATCTTATGTTAATGGTGATGACGAAATATAATTTTATAGTAATACATTAAATTAAAATAACTTGAAAACTAAAATTTAGATATAATTGTTCAGCTAAACACCAATTTTATCTATGTTATTTTCCTAGCTAAGCACGTACCTATTAAAGAATGGGTTGGAAATAAAAGTAAATGTATTCAATAATTTAATGAATTTATTGAATTTGGAACAATACGGACATTAGTTAAAATTTTTTTACGTTCCTAATATTATTCAGAATCAGAAAAAATATATATTTACACCAATGAGGATTTTGATTGAAAAATATGCCAAGCTACTCTTACTTAGACTTACACAATAGTCAACATACAAGAAATGAATAAAAAAACGTCTTTTCGTAAACTAATAAAAAACCTTCTCATTTAAAAACAAAGCTTAAAGAACAATGGGACAAAACGTCCCCAGAACTGTAGCACTTTAATACCTACCTTATATGATAGACCATGCTAATACCCGACCGATCTCTCTAGCTACAATCACGGCAAAGGTCCTTGACAGTGTGCTTGACTATCTACTAGATAAATATTTAAAATCACATGATGCTCAATTCGGGTTTAAGCCTGGACTGTCGACCGAGAGCGCCATCCTTAGTCTTAAGCACACTGTCAGGTACTACACGGATCAGGAGACTCTCATTTACGCATGCTTCCTCGACCTCTCCAAGGCGTTCGATCTTGTGTCTTATGACATCCTTTGGGATAAGATGAGGAGGCAGGGCATCCCGTCAGAAGTATCACAAATATTCCATTATTGGTATGCTAACCAGATTAACAGCGTAAGATGGGCTAACGTTTTTTCTGAGGAGTATGGGTTGCAGTGCGGGGTGAGACAGGGTGGGCTGACGTCTCCCAGGCTTTTCAACCTATACGTAAATGACCTCATTGTTGCCCTTAGCAGTATGCGTATCGGATGCTGGGTAGATGGTGTTTGTATCAACAACATAAGCTACGCTGATGATATGGTACTGCTGGCGCCAACAATGGGGGCTCTCAGAAAGATGGTGGGTGTGTGTGAAGTGTATGCTAAATGCCATGGCTTATTGTATATTGTGAAGAAGAGCGAATACATGGTATTTAAGGCCGCCAGTAAATGTCCAAACGTGGTACCCGACCTCTTGCTTAATGGGGTAAAGTTAAACAGAGCCACTAAATTTAAATATCTCGGACACTACGTTACTGATGACCTTAAAGATCATGTTGATATCGAGAGGGAACGAAGGGCGCTGGCAGTAAGGTGTAATATGTTGGCTCGCAGGTTTGCCCGATGTAATGACCATGTCAAGATCACTCTGTTTAAAGCATACTGTCAGAGTCTATACACGGGAAACCTGTGGACCACGTACTCGCAGAAATCGCTTAGCATCCTTCGGGTCCAATATAACAACGGTTTCAGGATGCTGTTGGGCTTGCCTCGCTTCAAATGTTTGCTCAGTCGCACACTGACGGCTTCTTTGCTGTCCTATGCAAGAAGACTGCCTCGTTGCTCAGTAGGATACGGGCGAGCCCCAACAGTATCCTGAAGACCGTGGCGGAGAGGTACGACTCTCCTATTATCCGACATTTCCTTCGGCTACTTCTTACCGAACGGGTTGGATAATTAGTGGTATGTTATAATAAGTAAATTACTAACATAGTTGTATAAGGCACCCATTTACTAACCATGTGAATCATTGTTATCTTTAAATGAATAAATTGAATGGAATACTATAATTTTATTATAATTATGACAGCTCAAGTGTGACATGTCTCAGAAAAGTTATATCAAAAATAAAAATTCATAAGCAACCCTGAAAAAATACATACAAAATCACTTTTGACCAACTTCAAAGGGCACGACAGCTTGACCCAGGGACAATTCGACCCCTGCTACAACTCAAACCCTTTTTTTTTTTTTTTTTTTTTTTTTAGGTGGTAAAAATGCATTGAGCTGCATACCCGCCGCTGTGGTCAGGCGACGGGTTATGTGGGGCTCTCCCCTCCAGACGGGAGGGGCCTACCCACTAAAAATCCACCAGTGTCCTTCTTTCTGAGCATAGGGGAGTTGCCGGTGTAGCGAACCTTAACCCGAGTTCCACCTATGCTCAGTTAATCCGCTGTGCGGACCCACCTTATTATTACCACAGGACAACTCTAAGCAGGCGCCTATGCGCCTTCCACCAGTTTATGTACAGCTGTACAATCTTTACAATTTATGTACACAATATATACAGAAATATTCTAAGACTGTACAACTAATTACAAATATTTACAAAGATAGTTTACAAACGACGCCAGCCGAAGGGTGTAAGCGACAACTTGATTTTTTTCAAAACTCAACACTTTTAACTTACTTCAAATGGTTTCACGACTGCTGGACAGTGGCGGCGTAGCATGGGTTGGCACCCGGGGCATAGCACAGCACAGCACCCCCCGTCATAAGTCCTTAATGTAAGTAAGTTGGGTATACATATAGCGGGGAGGTAAGACACCCCAAAATGGTCCTCCCTTACGCCGCTGGTGGCTGGACCCTACGACTGCTTAACCCTAAGACCACTCGAACCCTCCGACAACTTACACTTGTGACCCTGTGACAAGTCGAACACTGCGACACGTCAACCCCTGCGACTACTCTGAGCATTTATTGTAGATACAGTTCAGGCATTGATTGATGGAGCTAAATGGTTTACAATAAGTATCATAGTTGAATATTTTGGACTTGTCGTAGGGGTCGAGTTGTCCGGGTCAAGTTTTTGTAGGGTCGACCTTCGTTTAAAGTAGGTTAAAATTAATTTAATCGAGTTATCACAGGGGTCGAGTTGTCACAGAGGTCCAGTTGACCCCGATGACAACTATGATACTTATTGTAAACCATTTAGCTCCATCAATCAATGCCTGAACAGAATCTACAATAAATGCTCAGAGTAGTCGCAGGGGTTGACGTGTCGCAGTGTTCGACTTATCACAGGGTCACAAGTATAAGTTGTCGGAGGGTTCGAGTGGTCGTAGGGTTAAGCAGTCGTAGGGTCCAGCCACCAGCGGCGTAAGGGAGGACCATTTTGGGGTGTCTTACCTCCCCGCTATATGTATACCCAACTTACTTACATTAAGGACTTATGACGGGGGGTGCTGTGCTGTGCTATGCCCCGGGTGCCAACCCATGCTACGCCGCCACTGTCCAGCAGTCGTGAAACCATTTGAAGTAAGTCAAAAGTGTTGAGTGTTGAAAAAAATCAAGTTGTCGCAGGGTTTGAGTTGTCGCAGGGGTCGAGTTGTCACAGGAGTCGAATTGTCCCGGGGTTAAGCTGTCGTGATACCCATTGAAGTTGGTCAAAAGTGATTTTGTATGTATTTTTTCAGGGTTGCTTATGGATTTTTATTTTAGATATAACTTTTTTCTGAGACACGCATGTCACACTTGAGCTGTCATATAATAAAATTATAGTATTATAAGGTAGGTATTAAAGTGCTACAGTTCTGGGAACGTTTTGTTACATTGTTCTTTTAGGAAACCATTCATAGTCATCATTACCATATACAAAGTGTCATCACCATAAGCCTAAATGATATGGTAATGATGTTAATGGTAATGACGAAAACGATTTTAAAATTATATAAAAATAATTGTCACCACTATTGGGACACCTCAATATCGCCATTTTTTTATTGTAATCACATGCTACAAAGTGCTAATTATTAGAAAAATATCGATATATTAAACTTACTAAATCGCACAAAATGGGAATGACGCGAGCCGATGACAAACTGCGAGTGTCTCTCGTTTTCGGAGTTTAAAAAGTCTCGGAGCTGCGTAAATTTTACGTGCATTCTGTTCTGTTACGAGCAACGAATTGAAGAGTGGGACGCGCGGACACAAGCGGGGATAAGTCGCGTCGCAGCCGCATTAAAGAACCTTTGATGCTGCCGCGATGGCTATGACGATTTCTCGTAACAATATTTCAATTCATGATTCCATTTTATTGGCTAATACGATTTCAATATAATTTTGTCATTTTGTCACGGTAAATATGTACATTTTAAATTTATAATCAAAATCTGGTCTGTGTATAGGTAAAGTAAAAAAAATTAAAAGACAACGGCAAAGGTCAGTACTTTTACTGTGATGGTAATGACGTTTAGTGCGTGTTTTCTTGATTATCGAAATAACTTGAAGTATTTAATCAATATGGATCATGGCGCCTTATGTGGAAACTTGTATGAATCGTTATTCAGAAGTTTAATTTACCAGAACTACAACAGTTTTTTTTTTATCGATCGGAACATAAGTTTTTTACTGTTTCGCGGATTTACCCGACAACAGTCTCGTAGATTAGTACTCACTGGCGCATCTGGGTAAATCCGCGAAACAGTAAAAAACTTATGTTCCGATCGATAAAAAAAAAACTGTTGTAGTTCTGGTAAATTAAACTTCTGAATAACGATTCATACAAGTTTCCACATAAGGCGCCATGATCCATATTGATTAAATACTTCAAGTTATTTCGATAATCAAGAAAACACGCACTAAACGTCATTACCATCACAGTAAAAATACTGACCTTTGCCGTTGTCTTTTAATTTTTTTTACTTTACCTATACACAGACCAGATTTTGATTATAAATTTAAAATGTACATATTTACCGTGACAAAATAACAAAATTATATTGAAATCGTATTAGCCAATAAAATGGAATCATGAATTGAAATATTGTCACGAGAAATCGTCATAGCCATCGCGGCAGCATCAAAGGTTCTTTAATGTGGCCGCGACGCGACTTATCCCCGCTTGTGTCCGCGCGTCCCACTCTTCAATTCGTTGCTCGTAACAGAACAGAATGCACGTAAAATTTACGCAGCTCCGAGACTTTTTAAACTCTGAAAACGAGAGACACTCGCAGTTTGTCATCGGCTCGCGTCATTCCCATTTTGTGCGATTTGGTAAGTTTTATATATCGATATTTTTCTAATAATTAGCACTTTGTAGCATGTGATTACAATAAAAAAATGGCGATATTGAGGTGTCCCAATAGTGGTGACAATTATTTTTATATAATTTTAAAATCGTTTTCGTCATTACCATTAACATCATTACCATATCATTTAGGCTTATGGTGATGACACTTTGTATATGGTAATGATGACTATGAATGGTTTCCTAAAAGAACAATGGGACAAAACGTCCCCAGAACTGTAGCACTTTAATACCTACCTTATAATATGATAGTACATGATAATACTATAATTTTATTATAATATGACAGCTCAAGACATTAGTGTGACATGCATGTCTCAGAAAAAAGTTATATCTAAAATAAGAATCCATAAGCAACCCTGAAAAAATACATACAAAATCACTTTTGACCGACTTCAATGGGTATCACGACAGCTTGACCCCGGGACAATTCGACTCCTGTGACAACTCGACCCCTGCGACAACTCAAACCCTGCGACAACTTGATTTTTTTCAACACTCAACACTTTTGACTTACTTCAAATGGTTTCACGACTGCTGGACCATACGACAGCTGAACCCTACGACCACTCGAACCCTCCGACAACTTGACCCCTGCCACAACTCGATTAAATTACTTTTGACCTACTTCAAACGGTATCACGACTGCTTGAGCGTTAAGAAAACTCGACCTGGACACCTCGATCCTTGCGACAAGTCGATCTCTATTACAACTCGACCCCTGTGACAAGTCGAACACTGCGACACGTCAACCCCTGCGACTACTCTGAGCATTTAATTTTATTCTAGATTCTGTTCAGGCATTGATTGATGGAGCTAAATGGTTTACAATAAGTATCATAGTTGTCATCGGGGTCGAACTGTCGTAGGTTCCCTACGACAGTTCGACAACTGGACCCCTGTGACAACTCGACCCCTGCGATAACAAGATTAAATTAATTTTAACCTACTTTAAACGAAGCTCGACCCTACAAAAACTTGACCCGGACAACTCGACCCCTACGACAAGTCCAAAATATTCAACTATGATACTTATTGTAAACCATTTAGCTCCATTAATCAATGCCTGAACTGTATCTACAATAAATGCTCAGAGTAGTCGCAGGGGTTGACGTGTCACAGTGTTCGACTTGTCACAGGGTCACAAGTACAAGTTGTCGGAGGGTTAGAGTGGTCGTAGGGTTAAGCAGTCGTAGGGTCCAGCCACTAGCGGCGTAAGGGGGGGGCGGTCCGCCCCGGGTGCCACTCATCAGGGGGTGACAAAAGTCACGCAGATTAGTACTCACTGGCGCTAGTATAACGAGGATATGCCATGATTGGGGGGGGGGGGGGTGTTGCGATTAGTATCATATAGCTCATTCGAACTAACACCTTTCATTCATTCAATCGGTAACCCAAAAGAGGGGGTGCACCAGACCATTTTGGGGTGTCTTACCTCCCCACTATATGTATACCCAACTTACTTACATTAAGGACTTATGACGGGGGATGCTGTGCTGTGCTATGCCCCGGGTGCCAACCCATGCTACGCCGCCACTGTCCAGCAGTCGTGAAACCATTATTTTGTAGTAAGTTAAAAGTGTTGAGTGTTGAAAAAAATCAAGTTGTCGCAGGGTTTGAGTTGTAGCAGGGGTCGAGTTGTCACAGGGGTCGAATTGTCCCGGGGTCAAGCTGTCGTGCCCTTTGAAGTTGGTCAAAAGTGATTTTGTATGTATTTTTTCAGGGTTGCTTATGAATTTTTATTTTTGATATAACTTTTCTGAGACATGTCACACTTGAGCTGTCATATAATAAAATTATAGTATTCAATTCAATTTATTCATTTAAAGATAACAATGATCCACATGGTTAGTAAATGGGTGCCTTATACAACTATGTTAGTAATTTACTTATTATAACATACCACTAATTATCCAACCCGTTCGGTAAGAAGTAGCCGAAGGAAATGTCGGATAATAGGAGAGTCGTACCTCTCCGCCACGGTCTTCAGGATACTGTTGGGGCTCGCCCGTATCCTACTGAGCAACGAGGCAGTCTTCTTGCATAGGACAGCAAAGAAGCCGTCAGTATGCGACTGAGCAAACATTTCCGAAGCACTGCAGAAGCGAGGCAAGCCCAACAGCACCCTGAAACCGTTGTTATATTGGACCCGAAGGACGCCAAGCGATTTCTGCGAGTACGTGGTCCATAGGTTTCCCGTGTATAGACTCTGACAGTATGCTTTAAACAGAGTGATTTTGACATGGTCATTACATCGGGCAAACCTGCGAGCCAACATATTACACCTTACTGCCAGCGCCCTTCGTTCCCTCTCGATATCAACATGATCTTTAAGGTCATCAGTAACGTAGTGTCCGAGATATTTAAATTTAGTGACTCTGTTTAACTTTACCCCATTCAGCAAGAGGTCGGGTACCACGTTTGGACATTTACTGGCGGCCTTAAATACCATGTATTCGCTCTTCTTCACATTATACAAATAAGCCATGGCATTTAGCATACGCTTCACACACACCCACCATCTTTCTGAGAGCCCCCATTGTTGGCGCCAGCAGTACCATATCATCAGCGTAGCTTATGTTGTTGATACAAACACCATCTACCCAGCATCCGATACGCATACTGCTAAGGGCAACAATGAGGTCATTTACGTATAGGTTGAAAAGCCTGGGAGACGTCAGCCCACCCTGTCTCACCCCGCACTGCAACCCATACTCCTCAGAAAAAACGTTAGCCCATCTTACGCTGTTAATCTGGTTAGCATACTAATAATGGAATATTTGTGATACTTCTGACGGGACACCCTGCCTCCTCATCTTATCCCAAAGGATGTCATAAGACACAAGATCGAACGCCTTGGAGAGGTCGAGGAAGCATGCGTAAATGGAAGTCCCCTGATCCGTGTAGTACCTGACAGTGTGCTTAAGACTAAGGATGGCGCTCTCGGTCGACAGTCCAGGCTTAAACCCGAATTGAGCATTATGTGATTTTAAATATTTATCTAGTAGAGAGTCAAGCACACTGTCAAGGACCTTTGCCGTGATTGTAGCTAGAGAGATCGGTCGGGTATTAGCATGGTCTATCATACAAGGTAGGTATTAAAGTGCTACAGTTCTGGGGACGTTTTGTCCCATTGTTCTTTAAGCTTTGTTTTTAAATGAGAAGGTTTTTTATTAGTTTACGAAAAGACGTTTTTTTATTCATTTCTTGTATGTTGACTATTGTGTAAGTCTAAGTAAGAGTACCTAGGCATATTTTTCAATCAAAATCCTCATTGGTGTAAATATATATTTTTTCTGATTCTGAATAATATTAGGAACGTAAAAAAAATTTAACTAATGTCCGTATTGTTCCAAATTCAATAAATTCATTAAAATATTGAATACATTTATTTTTATTTCCAACCCATTCTTTAATAGGTACGTGCTTAGCTAGGAAAATAACATAGATAAAATTGGTGTTTAGCTAAACAATTATATTTAAATTTTAGTTTTTAAGTAATTTTAATTTAATGTATTACTATAAAATATATTTCGTCATCACCATTAACATAAGATCATTACCATTTTAATAAAATCATTACCATTAGGAAAACGTCATTACCATTTTGTGAAAAAATATTTGGACGCTTGTTACTTCTAAAATCACGATTGAATCTAAGGGCCTCACACTGATCTAAAAAGCTTATTGCTTAACCTTTCAGTTTAAGCTAGTTTGCACGCATCCCTGTTAAGTTTTTCAAAAAACGTAAAATAAATCCCGCGGAATAAAATCGGCGGATCTACCCATCTGCATGACAAGGACGGTCATGATATGTCATGATACGATTGCGATATGTCATGCGATTGGTATCATATAGTTCATTCGTACTAACATCTTTCATCTGGCACTAGACCAGACCATTCTGGGGTACCTTGCCTTAGCCTGGACCGCTTAGGTTAGATCTTAGTCACCAATCATTAAGCATCGGCGCAGACCATCGTTTTTTTGTCGGCCGATAGTTTAGTGTTTAGTCGGGTAGTTAACCAGTATGAACTTGTAAGAAAGTGCGTACATTGGTATCGGCCGATTCTTCATACAAATCAATATCGAGCCCAACTATCGGCCGACAAAAAGTCTATAGCCTGTGCTAGGCATAAACTAATCGCGTTAGTTAACTTAAAAGTAAGTGCTAATTCATCTTGAGAAGCCAGGTATTAAGGTGAACATAAAATACTTCCAAATCACTGGTCTGAGATGTGTTAAAACGACAAAGAAGACTGCTTTGTGGATACGGCCCGTTGACTCAACTCTGCGAGTTATTGAATGCCATAGTTCCACGGTTTAAACTTTAGTCACGGTAGTAATTATAGATGTTACAGTAGATAATGATGCAGTAGGTTTATTTTCATTTACATAATAATTTTTCAGCTTATTTTTAAAGTTATAAATGATTTTAAGACTATTTTTTCTTTTAATTGAAATAAGAGTATAATGTAATGTATTTTTGTAAATTGTTCAACGCAATATACATGTATACTTTGCTATGAATAAATATTTTGAATTTGAATTAATCTGCAGTGTTTTTACCCTTAAAGGAGAAGCTCTCGTCACAGCTCTCGGTCTATATCTCACCTAATATAAGAAGTCTGAATAATAATAAATAAATAGGTAATAAAAAGTTTATGTTGCATCCACTTATCCTTGGCGCAGACCACCGATTTTTAGTTGGCCGATAGTTGTGCCCGATTCTAATTTGTATGAAGAATCATTTGGTGTAATGTGCGCACTTCCATACATGCCCATACTGATCAACTACCCGACTAAACTATCGGCCCACGAAAAATCGGTAGTCTGCGCCTAGGCTTAGATATATTTTATTTTGGAAGTCTGTAAATCATTAATCTACTAAGGAAGAGTCTACTTCCTATGGTAGTTTTTTTTATAAACCGAGAGATGCTTAGAATACGCCTTACAAAACACGAACCTACTGAATATCAATGTCAATTCACATAGAATAAGTTTCGGCTAAAATAAGATCTTCTTTGAAATGAGTATTTAGTTGTTGAACAAAATATATACTACGTGTTACGGAAGTGAAGTGGAAGGACCAATGTCTTTACAGCCTCAGTGAAGTGTTAAGTGAAAGCTAAGTGAACGCTTTCATTGTTACATTCCTTGCTTCTGTGTTACGAACATACGAGTACTTACCCTAAGGCTTTAAACCACGAGTGAACAGTGAGCACCTTTTGAGCAAATTCGCTCTCCCTTAGTATTTGCATCGAGTTAAATTTTTATCAAAAGCAAGCCTAATATTTTTCTAAATATTTTGAACTCAGATGGAACATTCGTATATTAAAATTACGAACGTTAGCCTCCTCAACTGACATCCTTCAACCACACCCCGTCTGACCTGCATGCAGTGTATTAGGACAAATACTCCATACCAATAAAACTTATGAGGATCGTGCCTGAAATGACCTGATGATGATGACGAAAGTAAAAACATTTGAACAGAATTTGATTATGAAGTTTTGGGTCACTAGAAAGGACCTTCGGTCATACCTACTAGATTGATTTTCAAATGTTCAGGACGGAACGACTTTGAGCATTTGGTTCTTTTAAAAGGACCGACGGCCTTACGAGGATAAAGCACCAGAATTGAATGCACAGCTCCAAATCTAGAAACCCAACAAAATGCAAACAGATTCACACATTTAGTTGTGGAATTAAATGGAAAAATCTCTCTGGAATTCTGTCTATCCGTTGTCTACGATGCTGAATAGGAAAAACTGCTAAATATGCGTGTCTGTCCAAATGTCTCCGAATAGTATCGAGTAAATAGGGATAGGGTGATTCGGATACGGTTTTTATATCCGAAAAAAACAATAAATTCTAAAATCAAAATCAAAATTATCTTTATTTGTTTAGACTAATTAAATAAGTACTTACAAATCGTCAAATTTCTTGTAAGGTGTCAAGCCGAAGGCAGGTGATAGGTGAGGACTAGACCTATCGATTTCACCCCATGTATGTTCTACGATTTTTCGTAGTTTAGAAGTTATCGTTAATTTTGAGATTTTTTCAAATTTTATGACCTAGTGGCTTAATTTTTTTTTTATCTTTTTTTGGGTTGACTTTTCTCAGATTTCTTTTTTTTGACAGATTCCCTATTAGTTGCAGATATTTGAAAAAAATAATCACCTTTCTATCTTTGATGCAAGATACAAAATTTTTGCTAGAAACATAAAAAATATGCTTTTAGCAGAACATTCTAAAATTTTCAACTGAAATGTATGAGAAAAAAAAAGAATTTCCATAGGTCCAAAATAATTTTAAAAACTGCGCAGTTTCCTAAACTTTCATAATAACACAAAAAAACATGTACTTAATAGGCCATTATTTTCTGTAATCGGTCTACTAAAGTAGTAAGTCGGAGATTCCGTTACATGTTTTTGACTTTCTTAGGACTAACTAATGTTTGCAATCCACTAAGTTTACGTTACGTAGAACACGTTTAGAGACAATAACTGAACAGAACATTTTTTATCCACAACGAGGAAGCTTTTGCCCTTCATCTGACCTGATGGAAAGTTGGAAACTGATGGATGATCAGCGGATTCACCCGGAACCCTAAACCACAGAGGAATTGGCTGTCCTAAATAGGTAGTCTTACCACTAGACCACAGTGGTGATTGTTACTTTACGATTAAATTTGATATACCTACCTATTAGAGTATGAGAGAAAGGGAAAGAGTTTGTGTGTGTGTGTGTGTGTGTGTGTGTGTGTGTGTGTGTGTATGTGTGTGTGAGAGAGAGAGAGAGAAAGAGAGCAAAAAAGGGTGTAATGATTTAATTTAAAGTAAATGTTCAAAATGTCCACCGCTGACCTGCACATTCAACAACGACGCAAATTAATCGTTTTACAAAAGCTTCTTGCATTCTAATATGATTTTGTGCTTCAGTCAGCTTTGTCCGCAGTTCATCAATATTTTCATATTCCCTTTTGTATACGATGAAGAGCAAGAGCTTCCACATTGTGGATAAAAAAATCTTTTCAGTTATTGTCTCTAAATGTGTTCTACATAACGTAAACTTAGGGGATTGCAAATATTACTTAGTCCTAAGAAAGTCAAAAACATGTAACGGAATCTCCGACTTACCACTTTAGTGGAGCGATTACAGAAAATAATGGCCTATTAAGTACATGTTTTTTTGTGTTATTATGAAAGTTTAGGAAACTGCGCAGTTTTTAAAATTATTTTGGACCTATGGAAATTCTTTTTTTTTCTCATACATTTCAGTTGAAAATTTTAGAATGTTCTGCTAAAAGCATATTTTTTATGTTTCTAGCAAAAATTTTGTATCTTGCATTAAAGATAGGAAGGTGATTATTTTTTTCAAATATCTGCAACTAATAGGGAATCTGTAAAAAAAAAGAAATCTGAGAAAAGTCAACCCAAAAAAAAGATTAAAAAAAAATTAAGCCACTAGGTCATAAAATTTGAAAAAATCTCAAAATTAACGATAACTTCTAAACTACGAAAAATCGTAGAACATACATGGGGGTGAAATTGATAGGTCTAGTTCTCACCTATCACCTGCCTTCGGCTTGACACCTTACAAGAAACACCCTGTATGTATACTTTGCTATGAATAAATATTTTGAATTTGAATTAATCTGCAGTGTTTTTACCCTTAAAGGAGAAGCTCTCGTCACAGCTCTCGGTCTATATCTCACCTAATATAAGAAGTCTGAATAATAATAAATAAATAGGTAATAAAAAGTTTATGTTGCATCCACTTATCCTTGGCGCAGACCACCGATTTTTAGTTGGCCGATAGTTGTGCCCGATTCTAATTTGTATGAAGAATCATTTGGTGTAATGTGCGCACTTCCATACATGCCCATACTGATCAACTACCCGACTAAACTATCGGCCCACGAAAAATCGGTAGTCTGCGCCTAGGCTTAGATATATTTTATTTTGGAAGTCTGTAAATCATTAATCTACTAAGGAAGAGTCTACTTCCTATGGTAGTTTTTTTTATAAACCGAGAGATGCTTAGAATACGCCTTACAAAACACGAACCTACTGAATATCAATGTCAATTCACATAGAATAAGTTTCGGCTAAAATAAGATCTTCTTTGAAATGAGTATTTAGTTGTTGAACAAAATATATACTACGTGTTACGGAAGTGAAGTGGAAGGACCAATGTCTTTACAGCCTCAGTGAAGTGTTAAGTGAAAGCTAAGTGAACGCTTTCATTGTTACATTCCTTGCTTCTGTGTTACGAACATACGAGTACTTACCCTAAGGCTTTAAACCACGAGTGAACAGTGAGCACCTTTTGAGCAAATTCGCTCTCCCTTAGTATTTGCATCGAGTTAAATTTTTATCAAAAGCAAGCCTAATATTTTTCTAAATATTTTGAACTCAGATGGAACATTCGTATATTAAAATTACGAACGTTAGCCTCCTCAACTGACATCCTTCAACCACACCCCGTCTGACCTGCATGCAGTGTATTAGGACAAATACTCCATACCAATAAAACTTATGAGGATCGTGCCTGAAATGACCTGATGATGATGACGAAAGTAAAAACATTTGAACAGAATTTGATTATGAAGTTTTGGGTCACTAGAAAGGACCTTCGGTCATACCTACTAGATTGATTTTCAAATGTTCAGGACGGAACGACTTTGAGCATTTGGTTCTTTTAAAAGGACCGACGGCCTTACGAGGATAAAGCACCAGAATTGAATGCACAGCTCCAAATCTAGAAACCCAACAAAATGCAAACAGATTCACACATTTAGTTGTGGAATTAAATGGAAAAATCTCTCTGGAATTCTGTCTATCCGTTGTCTACGATGCTGAATAGGAAAAACTGCTAAATATGCGTGTCTGTCCAAATGTCTCCGAATAGTATCGAGTAAATAGGGATAGGGTGATTCGGATACGGTTTTTATATCCGAAAAAAACAATAAATTCTAAAATCAAAATCAAAATTATCTTTATTTGTTTAGACTAATTAAATAAGTACTTACAAATCGTCAAATGCTCTTAAGGAGCCTATACATATCTCATTATTTTTTTTGCCCTACCAGCGCTTCGAGATAAACATTTGGCAAGTGCTGAGAAGATGCGCCGTAACAAACTCAGTCACCACTGTCTGCCGGTTTAAAAATATAAATATTAGCTTATTTTTGTAACCTAGTTATTGGAAATTGTGCAGTGCTGTAAAACTACTAATGTATAGTTTTATTACTCCGTTCATCCAAAATAGATAAACCATTTAATTTCATTTACTCTATACTCAATAATTTATTGCAACCATTATATCATTTAGGTCAAAATATTTTGTCCTTTCAAAAATATTTAACAAGTAAAATCCTTCATTAGGTTTAATAAAAAAACCATTTTTATACTTCAAATCTATAACTTTTGACATTAACATTGATTTTCACTTTGTATAAAATATCACAGTAACAATTTAGTCCGAAATATGACAATGTTAGAAATTGAGACAATTTAAATAAAAATAAAAAATAAAAAAGTAGGTATTATTGCCAAATAATATCAAGATTTCAGATTACGGATACTTTGTTTTATTTATAAATATTAAATGTAACGTGTCACATCACTATTATGAAGTATTTTAGGATGAATATTGAGCAAATATTACCTCTTTGTTATGTGAAATGTAATTGTATTGCTGTATAAGGGAAACAAACAAACAATAACAAATATTACGCAATACATTTATGATGAAATTAGATATTATTATTTTCTGTTACGTTATGTTTTCTACCTAGTTTTATTTGTATTTATACAGGGTGGAATTTTGTAATGCCACCTGGAGGGAAAGTACTCTTAATACTGTAGATAGAAAATTTTACTCACAGAAAACATTCCTTAATATTTGAAAAGAAAAGGAACTGCATTCAAAGATTTCCTAAAATATGCTTGCCACACCCGGGAATCGAACCAACTAAAATCTGTTAAAAATTAGTAGGGTAGCGTTAGCAACTTTTGCCCACGCACACGCACACGCAAATTCAACTCAGTTTTGTTTACTACGAGAACCAGAAATCCTACATAACTTTTATAATTCAATGTCTACTACACGCAGTCTTCATCAAAAGTAGACTTACATAATAATAGCCACTACGATGTCACAACTAACTTTTTATGTTCAGCGACATAAGAAAATAAGCATAACCGTATAATTAACTTATCTAAATATACATATTTTATAAAAGGAGAACTGCCTGACTGACTGACTGACATATCAACGCACAGCCTAAACGGCTAAACGTAGGTACTTGAAATTTGGAAGGGACGTAGCTCAGGTACCGTACAGGTGCACCAAGAAAGGAATTCCCGAAATTCCCACGGGAACGGGAATTAGCGGGAAAATACTTTTGTATGAAAAATCTAAACCGCTTAAGTTAGACGCTTGAAATTTGGCATGCAGATACCTTAGTAAACTTAAAGCTTAGTTACAACAGGATATTGCAAAATACCCACGGGAACGGGAGTTAGCGGGAAAAATATTTGTATGCAAAAAACTAAACCACGTAAGATGGATGAAGGGGGAAAAACGGGATCCACGCGTACGAAGTCGCGGGCGGCCGCTAGTGAATAAATAAATAAATTAACGTATATTAGGTAGGTACCCAGTACTACGATTCAAGCCTTAATGACCCTCCTAGGCCATCCAAACTCTGAACTAATAATCTAGTCTAATAATTACGAGTACCTACATGCGAGGATTTATGTCCTTCATTCCATTCAGCATTAAAAACTTTCCTAATTTAAGTAAGCCCTCTAATTGCAAAGGGTTAGGTAAGGGAACTCATTACCGGAAAGCTACGCAAAAGAAATTCAAAATAAAGGTGTATTCACAATGCCAGTGCGTGTTTGTAAGTGGAAAAGACGATACATTTGTTTTCTAAGAAGATAAGTGCTATTCATATCATACATAAACTAGACAACAATAATTGAATTAAACGGCTAAATTAATTTATTTCAGTTCTTTTGTATTTTGTTCAGTTGTGATAGTCGTAAGAAGCACCTGAACGCGAGTTGTGCTGACCGGTCGTTGTGAAAATCTTTGGACGTTTTCCCGCTGTAAAAAAATAAGGAAATCAGCCAGTGTAACACCCGTATTCACAAACTACGCTTGCTAAAGTGAAGCAGCAACGCTATGCAAAGTCAAACCATAGAATAAGCAAAGGTCATCAAACGCAGAGCATTGAATAGAGCTCTGTGATTGGTTTGTGTGTGTCACTCCGCCACTCAAGTATTGTCTATGAATAGGTTTTTGGGGCCCTGTTCGTTCACGCGCACTGTGAGACCTCATGTAATGTTTGTGTATAAGTACAGGTGTAATACACGCCTCATACACACTCCCTATTCTTATAAATCTCTCTATTAGTATTCTGAATACACCTTTACGCTTTCAATTGTTGTATGCGCCATTTAATTTCGGTTACATTGCACTCCGAATGGGATATCGTGATTGTAATTAAGGAAAAGCATTTTTATGGCTTAATGCAAAATTCTCCATTTAATAGAATTTAATTTGAAAGCTTTCTAACGTTTTGTTTTGTCACCTGTCATCCGGTTTGCACTGGGGGGAACCATAACTTCGAACTCCTCCTATGTTCTTCTGTTTAATTTCGTTGCGGATCCAATGACAGTTTAACTTTCCCCCGGTTCAAACTTGACCTTCTGGTTGGGTTATTATTGGCGGTCAAGCTGTAGATCCTGGCTACACAGGAGTTGCAACGATGGGAACGAGAGGTGGGAATAATCCTGTTACGTTTTTAAGTAAATAACACCAAAATTTGCGGTCATGAAAAATAATTGTGTTGAATCTAAAAACGTATACAATAAGAGTTATACAAACTCGGTCTTAATAAGGCTGTTTCAGTTTCATATTGACCGTTCATCATCATCATCATCATCATGTCAGCCATAGGACGTCCACTGCTGAACATAGGCCTCCCCTAATGCTTTCCACATTGATCGATTGGTAGCGGCCTGCATCCAGCGCTTCCCTGCTACCTTCACGATGTCGTCGGTCCACCTTGTAGGTGGACGTCCCACGCTGCGCCTTCCGGTACGCGGCCTCCATTCCAGAACCTTGCTGCCCCATCGGCCGTCAGTTCTGCGCACTATGTGCCCTGCCCATTGCCACTTCAGCTTGCTAATCCGTCGGGCTATGTCAGCGACTTTAGTTCGTTTACGGATTTCCTCATTTCTGATTCGATCTCGCAAAGAAACACCAAGCATAGCCCTCTCCATAGCACGCTGTGCAACTTTGAGCTTCTGTATAAGGCCTATAGTGAGAGGCCACGTTTCCGAGCGTTAAGTAAATCATTTAATCACGAAAAATATAAAAGGAAATTAATTAAATAAGTTAGTAAAAGCTTCTAAAGAGCATCAAAGTTTCTTTCAAGGCATTTTTATTCAGCGATTCTTAAATTATAATACTTATCAAGCATTTGATGATTTTGAAGAAGTAAATTAATTAATATAAAATTGAGACTAATGAACTAATTAAGACTCTTAACGATTAAAATTATTTTAATTTCAATTATTTACTGAGTACTTTTTTCAAATTCAAAGCTTACTCAGGTGTACTTACTCAAATGTCAGACAATGTCAGGCGTCGTCTGTAAATGTATTAGTTTTAAAATACTTAGAATTAGCATAATCTAAATTGATTGTTGATAAGAACTGAAAATACGGCACACTAGCTTTTGCCCGTAGTTCTGTCCAAGTTAGTTTCGATCTGTGAAAGACTATCCCTTTTTTTTAAAGTGGGACTTTTAAAAAAGTCCATGTTTTTTCCGTAGTCTTAGGCTGAGTTGCACCACCTTAATTTAACCGTAACAATAACCGGTAATTTTTCTATGGAGTTTGACAGATTTTTGATGTATGTCGAAGTTAACGTAAGATAGTGCAACTCAGTTTTAAACTATCACTGTAGGTACCAAACATCAAAGTTGGATGAAACATTAAAAAACATAATCGAACCCATAATCTACTAGTTGACCAGTAAGCAGTGTAACCACTAGACAAAAAATATGTAGCGCAACGTCACAATAATAATAATATTACCCTCTTATCTAAAAAGGCTTACATTACGTGATTAACTTATGTATCAATGTGAAATTATGAACTCCGTGAGTTTATAATATAACGCGTGGGATTGTAAACTCATAGTGGGTAACTTTACATTTTTACGCGTTACATTATAAACTGACGGAGTTCACGATTTTACGATGACATTGTATACCGCTATTCCAACTCCAGCACAAACTACACCAACAATAAAAGAAACAATAGCTTCTACAGTAAAACCTTTACACAACCAATACGTCTTAAGATTGTCTAAACATAAAGGAGCTGAGTTAGCTCCTTGACTTTCTTAAAGAACCTTTGTCAAGCCTTTCAATGGGACCTCTTGGAGGTTATAGCTACTGGATGCGATATTTTTTTTTTTTTGTAAGTAAGTGCTATTGGAATGCACTTGCAATTGGAGCTAGTGGAGTACTCCAATTGCAAGGCAGTGATTGATATTATAAATGCATGATTGTTTAAGTTTTGTTAAAATCTTTTAGACTGCTAACAATGTATGATACGTAGACTTTAAAGCTTTTTGTTGTGTCTTCTTTACTGGTAATTTCTTCGAGATTATAGGGGTTTATTCTTAACAAGCGGGAAGTGGTTTCATGTGCGAATCTTTGTGTGGTGAATCTAGGGCACTGAGTAAGTAGGTGTTCCCACGTTTGCGGGGTTTGGTCGTCGCAGGGACAGCGGTCATCTGCGACGATATGGAAACGGTTTAGGTATGCCTTGTGGTAACCATGGTTGGTTAGCAATTGGGTAATGGCAAAGTCCGGCCGAATGATCTTTAAGAACTGCTGCAAGGTGTTGAGTAGGCTATCGTATTGTATAGAAGAAATGCAGGGATTGTAAGTTGCAAGGAGATAGGAATTGCGATCTGTTATCAATGTCATGGAAAGATTTTAAAGTTTGTTTAAAGAAAAGTCTTTAATATTTTTAAACCGACAAATAGTGGTGACTGAGTTTGTTGCGGCGCTTCTTCTCAACACTAAAGCCAAATGTTTGTCTCGAAGCATTGGTAGAGCATAAAAATAATAAGAGTAAAAGCTCCCTAAGAGCATTAATTTGACAATTTGTAAGAACTAATTTAATTAGTCAAAACAAATAAAAATTAAATAGTAAATTAATAGCTTTTAAACACGTCATTCGTTCACAACAATAGACAAAAGTAACTAGTAAGGTAGACAAAAAAGCAATTGGCAACGCTTACCTACATAATATTTCTTTACAATATTTCTATTTAAAACAATCTTAAATCTTTGTAATGACGCATCTAGTATCCTTCTCTCCTTACCAGCTCATCTATAGCTACCCCTAAGCAAAGGTCTACAATAAGAGCACTTTGCTACCAACGGAGTAAGGTTGAGAGTACACTGGGAGAAATATAAATACATTTTTTATTCTATACAAACAATGACGTCATCTTTAAATGCTTGAAACGATCTTGTTGACTTTAAATATGAGCCGTGAAAAAACACTAGACAACCACTAGAAATCCTTCTGGCACGAAAACTAAACGAGCTGATGATGATAATGAAAGTGGAAGTAGAATTTTCACTTGAAATTATTACTGCCTGCAGGATTCAAACTCGCTTCGCTTGTTGATATTAATCTTTGAGTAAGTCTACTCAGAACTAGAACGCAGAACTGACGGCCGATGGGGCAGCAAGGTTCTGGAATGGAGGCCGCGTACCGAAAAACGCAGCGTGAGACGTCCACCTACAAGGTGGACCGACGACATCGTAAAGGTAGCGGGAAAGCGCTGGACGCAGGCCGCTACCAATCGATCAATATGGAAAGCATTGGGGGAGGCCTACGTTCAACAGTGAAAGTCCTATGGCTGAAATGATGACGATGATGATGAAAGTCTACTTTGTAAACTATTTTTCCGAGTAAGGATTAATGTTTCAGATAATAATTTAACTAAAGGAAATGCAAGTACGTTGAAAGGATCTTGTCATTGCTTTTCGTTCGTTCGTTTGTTTCAGCCGAAAGACGTCAACTGCTGGACAAAGGCCTCCCCCAAGGATTTCCACAAAGACCGGTCCTGCACTGCTCGCATTCAGGCACCTCCCGCGACCTTCACCAGATCGTCGGTCCACCTAGTGGGAGGCCTGCCCATGCTTTGTCTTCCGGCTCGTGGTCGCCACTCAAGAACTTTCCTGCGTTGCTTTTACTCACATCCAATCCCATTAGGCAGTTTTGATCAGTTATGTATGGACGTACTAACAATACCAACCTTTTTAACTGATAATTTACTTATTTATAAGCGAGTAAATAGTTATAATTTGTATTTTGTGTTTTTAAAATAGACAAATAATTTGTAAAAATTTAATAAACTTTGCACTCAGTGTGCCCCGGTTTCTTCCAATAAATGAATGGCGACTCTACAATGGTTTTCAGCGGGATCGACTACGTATACTTACACTACTTACAACCGCTTTCATTAGGAACACTACGAGGCACTACGATATAATAATGAATTATATAAGATACAAAGCTTTAGGGTAAGTAATGACGTACCTATACTTTAGACTTCTATGATAGTTATGTACTACTAGCGGCCGCCCGCGACTTCGTACGCGTGGATCCCGTTTTACCCCCTTCATCTATCTTACGCGGTTTAGATTTTTTCATACAAATGTTTTTTCCCGCTAACTCCCGTTCCCGTGGGAATTTTGCAATATCCTGTTGCAACTAAGCTTTAAGAATAAGAATAAGAATAAGAAATTTATTCATAATGTTCATTACATGTCAAATTTTCAATATATTTTCTTATTAATAATAAACAATTGCAGTATTAATAAGAAAGAAATACACATCATGTCCAAATAAATTAATAATACAAATAGAATTAATGTCAATTAAATGTCAAAATAAAAAATAGTGGGTAACAGTGTCAATAATAATTAAATTCCAAACAGTTCGTCAATTTTATAGAACGCCTGCTCGATCAACCACTTTTTTAATTGAGATTTGAAAGAATGGAGTGATACCGCTTCTTTCACTATTTTAGGCAATCGGTTGTATACTTTAGGCCCCAATACGAACAAAATAAGTTTACTAAGGTTGCTTGCAGGTAGCAAGCGTCTAACTTAAGCGGTTTAGATTTTTCATACAAAAGGATTTTCCCGCTTATTCCCGTTTCTGTCGGAATTTCGGGAATTCCTTTCTTAGTACACCTTTACGGTACCTAAGCTACGTCCCTTCCCAAGTGCCTACGTTTAACCGTTTAGGCTGTGCGTTCATATGTCAGTTAGTCAGTCAGTTTCTCCTTTTATACAGGGTGTCCCGTAATGTAACGTCAAGCCGGAACTGGGTGTTGAGGCAAGTTGTGCTGGTTATCAGAAAAATATAAAAAAAAATCTAAGTGGCATATTTTCAAAATAATAGGCATTTAAAAAAAATCTAAAAATTCTATTCCAGGTGACGGTCCTTTTATTCGTGTTGCCACAAATCTTCACTTTTTTCAATTTTTTTTTTTGTTATGTAACCCTGAATAATGCTTCTCTAAATTGTTATCAAAATTACAAAACCAGCTGCTCCAGCTTAAATGAAAAAAATACATTATTCCCAAAAAAAATTTCAAAATAAAAATTTTGCCTAGTTTAAACTGACTGTACTGAAAAAAAAATTTACTACGCGAGTGTGCCAAGTGACGTCATAATTTGGCGCATTTAGTAAGGATTCCAAAATGGTATAACACTTACCATCAGGTGATCCGTCTGCTCGTTTGCCTCCTATCACATAAAAAAAAAAAAAAAAAAACTTGGTAAATTCTTGCTGTAATTGTCGACAATTTTTGGTTTTTTGGAAATAGTCCCGTTTTTAACTTTATCCACCTTGGTTAAAAATTATTATTCTAATTGTGCCCAAAATTCAAGTTTCTGTGACTGACTACCGTACAGTCAGTCACAGAAACTTTTTTCACCATGACAGTAATTAGTAGTTGACATACTGTGACAAAAGTCACCCGTGCGCGCGCGCCTTTACTACCTGCTCTGCCTGCACTTGTACTTGGTAACAGGGATAATAAGGATATGAAGTTTCGGTTATGGGTACGGTTACGGATATTAGAATAATATTATACCGGTTTCGGTTACGGTCACGGATATGAAATCATTTCAGATTATCCGAAAGTTTCGGATAATTTCGGTTACGGAATTATTAGAATTTCAAAAATGTAGGTATAATACAAATAGCAAGATGCTGCGTGAGCGTGACCCACATAGCTACTTTATGTACCAACTAAGACGACACCTATGTATGATAAAGGTAAAACAGGCTGGCATATTAGATGGTGCCAGCGAATGCCAGACAAGTTGGTAACAAATATTAAGATTTATGGTACAATTCCAAGACGGGCCACAGACCGCAAACTGCAAAACTCTATGAAATCGGCAGCGCGGCATTGCAGCTGCGGCGTGTATACTGCAGATTTCATAGAGTTTTGCAGTTTGGAATAATTGTACCCTTAGACTCCGCCTTTATCCGAAACTATCCGTAACTTTTGAATCAGTTTCGGTTACGGTTATGGATATTTTTTTATTTCGGATATCCGATAGTTTCGGTTACGGTTACGGATATCCATAACATCCCTGCTTGGTAAGATGGCCCTCTCCGTCCCGCTCATACCTTTTAAAATGGCTTCTCCACCTCACTTAAGCCAGAAACTTGAATTTTGGGCACATTAGAATAACAATTTTTAACCAAGGTAGATAAAGTTAAAAACGGGATTATTTCCAATAAACAAAAATTATCGACAATTACACCAAGATTTTACAAAGTGTTATACCATTTTGGAATCCTTACTAAAACGCCAAATTATGACGTCACTTGCCATAGTCGCGTAGTACAATTTTCAACCGACTTCAAAAAAAAGGAGGAGGTTCTCAATTCGACCCGTATGTTTTTTTTTTTCTATGTTTGTTACGCGATAACTCTGCCAATTATGAACCGATTTGAACAAATCTTTTTTCGACGTATAGGTAATACCTCAAGGGTGGTCCCATTTAAATTTAATAATAGAAAAAACAACCCCCAAGGGTGGAAAATTGGGGATGAACTTTTTTATACGCAATATCTCCGCCGATTATAAATCAATTTGAACGATTATTTTTTTGTTGAATAGGTATTATCAAAAGGGTGGTTTCATGCGAATTTGAAGAAAATATTTCACCCCCAAGGGTGGAAAATTGGGGATGAACTTTTTTATACGCAATTTTTAGTTTTTTTTTGTGTTCACGCATTTGAAGTCGGTTTTATTTTTTTAAAAAGGTAATTATTTTTCAGTACAGTCAGTTTAAACTAGGCAAAATTTTTATTTTGATATTTTTTTTGGGAATAATGTATTTTTTTCATCCAAGTTGGAGCAGCTGGTTTTGTAATTTTGATAACAATTTAGAGAAGCATTATTCAGGGTTACATAACAAAAAAAAATTTGGAAAAAGTGAAGATTTGTGGCAACACGAGTAAAAAGACCGTCACCGGGAGTAGAATTTTTTGTTTTTTTTTAAATGCCTATTATTTTGACAAAATGCCACATATTTTTTTTTTATATTTTTCTGATAACCAGCATAACTTGCCTCAACACCCAGTTCCGGCTTGACGTTACATTACGGGACACCCTGTATATTTAGATCAGTCTTTCCCAAAGTGGGCGATAACGCCCCCTTGTGGGCGCTGCAGGCTTAAAGGGGGGCGGTAAGAGACCCAGAAAAAAAATCGGGACGTTGTGTAGAGGCTTGGGAGGCGTCATCTACTAGGAGGACTCTTAGACATCGACTGAGCTCGACTCTTGACTACAAAAATGGGGGGCGCTAAAAATGATTTATTCTCAAAGTGGGCAGTAGACTAAATAAGTTTGGGAACCACTGATTGAGATTAAAGGCCGGTAGATCTATTCTCATAAATAAAACACTGAATATTCATCTTTCACATTATATTGCCTTATTTAAAATTACAATTCATCACTTAGCACAAGCGCGGGGAGTCGTCCCCGCGCGTCCCTAACGTTTCCTATTCTAACGTTTGCTCGTGTGACATTACGTCAATGTCACTATGACAGCAGCTCATTGGCTATAACGATACCGTTATTTTAACGTTTTATATTTTTCACAATTAACAGATACTGCAAAACGAAAAAAGTTTTTATGCAGAACAGGCAGGTTCGTTCGTTCGTTTTGAGTTACTGATTCTGAGTCGCTCCTAAAAAATTTGACTCTGATTTCAAATTCACCCTGTATAATATAAATAGGTTAAAGTGTAAGTACTTTCAGTTTTTACTCGTGCCCTCCTGATCCTTTTGACATACCTTATATAATAAAACCTTGTTTTTTCCTTCTTTCTTATACTTAATTTGGGGATTCCTTGAATTGAAAAGTACACGAGATACGTACTTCATTGACTCAAGTTAAATCCACTTAGCAGGAAAGTAAGGTAAGGAAAGACAACCATATTAACACCCGTATTAGCAAATCGAACGCACAACGTTGAATAGACTTTGTGATTAGTTCGTGTGTCACCCTGTGCGTCCACGCTAACTGTGAGACCCCATAGTAATGTTTGTGAATACGGGCGTAAGACTACACAATTTTGTTGAAAAATAGCAAAAATTACAATTACATAAGAACTACAGTATTTATCTTGATATGCTGTGGTCCATTTGTGTTTCTGTTTACTCTAAATGATACAAAAAGTTTGTTTTGCATCTTGAGGGCTTTTAATATTATTTTATAACGATTCTATATTTATCATTTACGCAAAAACATTTCGCAAGTTATTCAGTTTGATTAGTTTTTCTACTATGTAATTGTACCTCTACTGTACCTACTTGTATTGTATTTCTACTAAATTAATAATACAGATCAGATCTTCGAGGATAAATTTGTATGTATTGAAACAATATTCATATCACTTGAATATTAATTAATCTATCTTAAAGATTTTTTATTGATCTGTAAGGTTATCTGTTGTTTTAAACGTTAAATTTAACTGCTCAATGGCAAAATTGAGACAAAGAGTCCATAACGTTCATTGTTAAAAAAAAATCGTCAACGTCTCAAAAATATTATTTACTCTGCCATCATTATTCAAAAGCGCAAAGAAAACAAAAAAGCGAAGCTCTCCATTCACTCTCAAATATCTTTCGATTGCCATTTTCGTATCGGATTTCTTTGGAAGACAAATAAATAAACGGTTTCATCAATCAGAGGCTGGAACGGGGGTGTTGCTTCAACTTTTTGTCGGGTGAGATAAGAGAGTACTGTGTAGTATAAACGTGGATATAGGAAAGGTGTTAGGACATTTTGGATGTGGCATATGACGATGACGACCTCATAAAGGTAGCAGGAAGGCGCTGGACGCAGGCCGCTACCAACCGGGCGATGTGGAAGGCGCTGGACGCAGGCCGCTACCAACCGGGCGATGTGAAAGGCGCTGGATGCAGGCCGCTACCAACCGGGCGATGTGGAAATCGTTGGGGGAGGTCTATGCTCAGCTGTGGACGTCATTTGGCTGAAATGATGATGACGATTGACTTTGCTAGCTACAAGACGTCCACTGCAGAACATAGCCTCCCTCAATGTTTCCATATTGTACTGTGGCTGAAATAATGATAAAAAAAAATTCTCAATCAAAACATTTTCGGAAAAAGAGTGGAAATTTTTCAACTAAATTATATTCGGGATTTTTCCTTTACAGCATTTCGCAACTACGCCCGCGTTAGTTTCGGTTTGATACACTATCGTCGCACGTGTTCCCTTTTCCGAAAAACGAGCTTACCACAATAGTCGAGCGGCGATGGGATTTGAACCCGCGTTCGTCGGATCTAGAGTCGGCCAGTCCGACCCCTTCACTGTGGCTTCTTTCGAATTAATCGAGCAAAGTTTAAAACATGCTAATAAGCATGAAATTTTATAAGCATGAGCAACTGTACCTTTAGTACAGAAGTATAGACTAAGAGCTAGTGAACGCCAGACCTACGTCATTTTATAAAAGCTGAAAGCTCTCAATATAGGACATAATGTTGGTGAATTATGAAGTTTGGATAATCGTGGCTTTGGCAGCTACCATAAAAAAACTGTCTGGCAAGGAGTTGGAACTGTCAAAACTATCTGGCGTAGGTCTGGCGTTCACTAGCTCTTAGTCTAGTACGGATTGTAGCAAAAGAGATCCTAACACATACCGAAATTTTTCTTGCGACTTGTGGTAGCGTCGTTAACGTGTTAAAATATGCCACATCCAAATAACCTTGCTCGTCCTTCAACTTCCTAGTTCCGGCCACCCTTATCAGTGCTGAACCAGCTTTCTTAATGCCGAAAGGTGTTTCTTTACGTGACGTCACAGCCTCAGGATTGAAATATCATCGGGCGTTGATAGAACTCGCAGAATAAGTGAATGAAAATAAAGTGGCGGACAAAAAAATTGGTCACCTAAGACGTCTGATGTCGTGGCTGCTTAATGATAACGAAATTCGATTCCTACATTTTGAATAGATGCCTCAAATGTTAATAAAAAAAGATAATCCATGCCAATGCGTGTGCTTGGTAGAATTGTGATATTAAAACATGCACTCGAGCAATCGGGCATTTCGAAATGTTAATCGATTGAGTCCCAGACGGCATTAATTAATGTCATAACAATTTGTCTAGATTCGCGGAGCTTGACGGATTAATAGACAGATAGATACTAATGTATCATTGTAATAGGTACTCCAGATTAGTCAACCATAAATTATTCAAATAACTCCCAAATATGTGAACATCAGGCCTTCCATATTCCTTCGTCTGGCTAGCGAGGGGAGTGTGGCCCAGATCCTCTGTTAACCTTTAATAAAACATTGACGTGATTTCGAATGAAATAAACACTGACAATGAATAAAAAAAAATACAAAAATGACATGGTCCCTGTTTTATGTCCGCCAGTGTATTTAGCATGCTTTGTTTTCGGCTTAGGCTATTGTGGTTTCATTTTAGTTACTACGTTTTAAGCTTTGAATCATTATTTGGATGAAAGAAAACTGCCTAAGCTGTTTCTACCAGTTTATTCTCAAGAAGCAGTTGTATTGTAGAGGGATAATATTGAATTGGAACGTGTAAGTACTGTGAAAGATTTAACAAGCTTAAGTATAAAAATAATGTTTAAAAAAATACTACATAATTTTATTAACTAAACGAATAACGGATCTGAGATGTGGTCGCTTATTATGAGCCTTCTTCTAAGGTCAACCAAAGGGCGATAGACCTTGCTATGCTCGGAGTTTCCCTGCGTGATCGAATCAGAAATGAGGAGATCCGCAAAGGAACCAAAGTGACCGATATAGCCCGCAGAATTGCTAAAATCAAGTGGCAGTGGGCGGGGCACATAGCTCGCAGAGCTGATGGCTACTGGGCAAAACAGTTCTAGAGTGGCGACCTCGGGCCGGAAGACATGTTCCTAGTTAGGGCAGGCCCCCTACTAGGTGGACCGACGATCTGGTGAAAGTCGCAGGAAGCATTTAGATGCAGGCAGCGTAAGATTGGTCGTTGTGGAAATCCTTGCGAGGATTTATCTGAACAAATTAAGCTTTAAAACAAAACAAACTCAATTCAAGTTCGAAATGTAAACCCTACAAGTGCGTTTTTCATTAATTTGTACAAACAACCTCCCATTGAAATGTATCGACTCGTAAACCGTGTAATTGGCAATCCGACAAGTGTTTCTTTAACAACCCATTAAAAATTAATAGAAACAGAGCAATACAATCGAATTTGTACTTCGACGAACTGTGATTTGTTTTGTAAATTGGACCGTCCGGTTGTTTGTTTAGATGATTTCGGGCTATAAGGTGAAAGTTTTGTGAAAATACTGTAAATAGCTGGCCCGGCGAAATTCGTACCGCCTATGATCTTCAGGAATTATGTAGGATTGTAATGGTGAATTATTTTTTAAATCGGTCCAGTAGTTTCGGAGCGTATGCAATACAAACAATGAAATCTTTCCTCTTTATAATATTAGTGTAGCTATACTCGAGAGCTCGAGCATTATTGTTTTAGAAATCTTTACATATAAAATAAAGTCGATCCCGCTATCAACGGATTTTTATTTATACAGTTTTCAGAAAAAGGTAGATAGAGTGATTTCAGACGAAGGTTGAAAATCTGAAAACTTCGACTTCCAGTTTTCAGAAATTTCAGCTTAACAAAATGTTTTTCAAGATTTTATTTAACATTATTTTTCGATACGTGTGTGTGTTTATATCGAGAGTGGTAGGACAAAGAGTCATCATCATCATCATCATCATCATCATCTTCATAATTAGTCTTTACTGCAGGAGCACGACCAAAGGCTAAAGAATTATTTATACTCTCCATATTGCATACAAAGACAAAAATGATTTTCATTGAAAATATGCTTCTCAGACAAACCCACGCCAGAAACTAGCGTCTTCAACCCTAAATAATATACTTACTCAAAATATCACAAACTTTATTGTCCCATAAACAAGCAAATCCATCGCAAAATGAAAATTGCCAGTTTTATTTCATTTAAAGCTTGCTACACCCGAATGGCGGCATAAAAATGATTTTATTTGCCCAGGTAATATTAAAATGGGGCACATTGAAGGTTATGGGATAACTATATTGTTTTGTCAATGCATATAAAATGTGGCATTGACACGTTTATGCAGGGTTGAATTCAATAATAAACGGTCAAGTGCGAGTCAAAGAAAAATCTAAATTCTTGCTTATTTTCTGGAACGCCCCTTTCTTCGATTATAATTAGCCTCTGCAGTCCATTCTTCTTCTTGTCGTGTCGACAACAAACTTACACAGTGTCAGTCCAAAACTCTGCTACCTACAAGAGTGGCGTTGTCAGTAGCCTTCATAAAATCTTCCTCCGTGCAGTTGTTTGAGAGTCTTCCCTGCCTTTTTGTCCCTTTGTCTGAGAGTCCTCCACCTGGACATGAGGTCCCCTGGCCTACCTGGAAGTCTTTAAATAGACTTCGGACGCAGGTCGGCCGTAGTAAGGACAATCTGTTCAGGTGGGGATTCTTGGATGACTGAAACTTGGAGTGCAGGTGTGGTTTTGTTCCCCAGTCGACGAAGCACATGATGTCATGGCCTGCGTGCAGTCTATTAAACTTCTCCTATAATTTTTGACTAAATTTGTCGCAGATTCCATGATAGTAAGCTATTCCCGGGACTCCTCAACCTTCACTGGTTGGGTTTCATTGGAGGCCAAGCTGTAGATCCTGATTATACCGGAGACAGTAGTTGTAGTGGTATGAAAGACAGTGCTACCCACAGCGCAGATTATGGGCCTTCCCCAGATTGACTTACTTGACTTAAGGTCCTATGTCCCCTAAATCGGGCATCCTCTGTCGCGTTTGGTCTTGAGCTTCGCGTTTGATCTCGCTCCAAGTCTTGCCGATTTTCTTCGCCTCGTCTGCTACAGTGCGCCGCCAAGTTTGCTTAGGGCGACCACGTTTGCGTTGTTCTTTTGGGTTCCAATCCAGAGCCTGCTTGGGGATTTGATTGGGATCCCTTCAGAGAGTGTGGCCGATGCAGGCGCTTGATCTGCTGGTTGATCGGAATTTCGTGACAGCGTTCCAATAGTTCGTCGTTGGAGATTTTCTCAGGCTATGCCGAGAATTCGGCGAAGGCAACGCTTGACGAAGATCTGCAGCTGGTGCGTTAGTGGTATTCGTTCCCCAGATTGACTGGTACTTAAGAGCCATTTTACATTTTCGTGCGAATTTCTAAGATTTTGGAAGCATGAATTACTATCTTAAGCAACACCCAGAGATTATTTAATAACTGCGAAAGATAGGTCAATCCTTGTTGTTGACCATTAATGAAACGGATTTACTAAAACTCTTTTGCTTAATTCACAGTGCCCCATCTCCCACAACCATTTTACGAAAAAATTGCCGCAGACTCATTTTCAAAGTCCTGTATCTATTATTTATTTATGCTCATATAATAAGCTTAAAAATATATAGTAATCATCGGACATATGTTCTTGTAGTCCATTAATGAAATAGATTCTTGAATTTCATTACCATTATTGAGTAAAATCTTAAAATAATTTGGCAAATTTGAAGATTAACGTCACATTTTGATCGTGGTTTTTGGTTTAAAAACACAGCATAAACTGCAATAAAAGTATCCCAAAATAAAGAATATTCATTGTAGAATTAATTTCTACAGTTATTGTTTAAATATTAGTAACCACTTTGTCAAAATATTGATGTGAATATCAGTATAAATTACAATGCGCAAGCCGACATCGATTAGTATGGCGCGAGCGCCCGTCAAGGCAGGACCTGTGTCATTTTTCCCGCCGTGACGTTTACGTGCGTTCGTGTCGTAAAGCGGTGATTTGTACGGCGACCAAATACATTTGATACTATGCCGAGAGGCTGTTTCGAGTCGGCCGGCCGAGCAGAAATTGAAATGATGAATTTTAATTTCTTTGACGGATCTGGGTGTAACTATGTATAATATGTAGGTACCATGTATTTAATTTAATAAATAAATTATAAAAAAAGTATATCCATTATGATAGCACCCTTAACACAAGCATATTGGTTGCCTACTTTTGGACTAGATGGCGCTGTGAAATTGTCCAAAGATTTGTTTATTTATTTATCCGCTTTGAGTTTTGTTTCGTGAAGAAGAAAAAGAAGCGTTTTGTTTTGTTGTTAAATCTATACTAATAAAAGAGGAAAGATTTAATTGTTTGTTTGTTTGGAGGCAATAGGCTCCGAAAAAAATTTCTTTCACGATTTAGAATCCTATTTTTTTTCTATGTAGGCTGTAAAATATTTTCAAAAACTTTAGTCCAAAATCTTTGATAAAATTCGACGTTTAATAAATAAATTAGATAACATGTTAATACTTTTTTTTCAGTACGATTTTAGTACCTACTTGTTTTTCAGAAATTCTACGATTTAACTAAACTTCTAAAGTGTTTATATTTTATGCATAATTTATTAACTTCTAAAATATACATAATAATATATCCTATTGATAGATGACGTGCTTCGTATTTTATTAAAATTATTACCTGACTAGGTTAAAAAGGTGTGGAATGTTATTTTGGAGATAACTTGGTTCCATAGAAATATAGAGAGATGCTAAGTAATGCGCTGAGTTCGAAACTCAGTGTCGTATTAGAAATTCACACACACAAAGAAATCAAATTATGTGCTCATTATCCATTGCGGTATCAGTATTCAACGTTCGAATAATCTTTAGTACTATGCAAGCAATATAAACTGTTTACATAATGACGTCGCTACTGTCATCATTGCTTTCACAAGCAATATGTTCCAATTTGTCCCTTGTCACATTTCCCTTTAGTTTCTGTGATCTGTGCTTGTTTCTAAGTTGATATCAATGAAATATTCCTTAGTACTTTTGATTTAAATTTTTTTTTTTTTATTTTGACACGTGTTTGAAAAATCAAGGTCAGATTACAATAAAATAACAAGTGAAATTCCAAATCATAATTTAAATTACATCGTAAGACAATAGAGGATAACTCTGGCATACAAAATTCGGGTACAAAGAAATTTAACGGTTTTAATTTAGTGCATCAAAATGTACAAGGCTTCTCCGGCAAAGACTTGGAAATTGAGTTATTTATCCAAGAATTGAATATTCATGTCTTATGTTTAACGGAACATTGGCTCAGGCAATATGAACTAATGCTGAGCATTAATAGTTATAAGCTTATTAGTTCATTCACTAGAGAGTTAGCTATTCGTGGAGGGTCACTAATATTAATCAATGATAAATTAAAATGTAAAGAGCGTAAAGATATTGTATCTCTCTCTGTTGAGCGAACTATTGAGCTGTCATGTGCAGAACTGGACGACTATGTTATTGTATGTGTATATAGACCCCCATCTAGTAACTATGAATTATTTGAAACCACAATGGAAGAGGTACTTAGAAGAGTGTGTAATAGTTCAAAGAAAGTAGTTGTATGTGGAGACTTTAATATCAATATAATAGAAGATTCCTCTCTTTCAATACGGTTTTTAAATTTATTCAACTCTTTTAACTTGTTAAATCTTTTCTCTGAACCAACTAGGGTGACTCCAACATCAGCTACTTGCTTAGACAATATATTCTGTAACTGCTTAGTGCTAGAGAAATCAATAATAAATTTTGTTAATTCTGATCATTGCGGTCAAATATCGTCATTTCAACACCATTTTGTGCCATCGAGCAAGGAAATAGAATATAGACCAGTCACTGCATCCCAGAAAGACAAATTTATATCTCAAATATCTAATAAGGTCCCACTTTTGCATTATTTTAACTGTAGTATAAATATTTTATATGAGCAATTATTTGAATTAATTAAAAATGAGTTCAATAAAACTTTTCCTAAGAAAACAATTATTATTAAAAACAATAAAACTAAATTCAGTGACTGGGCTACAATAGGTATTTATATTAGTAGGAAAAAAATGTTTGAATTATATGGTAGAAAAGCCTATAGTAGCGACCCGGACTTTATAGAATATGTAAAAAAATACTCAAAAGTTTTTAAACAAGTTTGTACTATGGCAAAATCTATTTACATACGTGACAAAATTAAAAACTCTGGCAACAAAATTAAAGCTACTTGGAATTGTATTAATAAAGAAACTTGTAGAATTATATCTCGGGATGACACATTCGCATTAAAAATTGATAATAAGTATATTAAATGCAATGATAAGGTAGCAAACGCATTCGAAGGTTACTTCTCAAATGTACCAATCATAACAACAAGCAATCTTAATTCATGTTCATATCAGGCAATGTCTCTTCTCGAGGGTTGTGTTGATGTTTGCAATAGCCCATTAAAATTTAGACAAATAGACCCCATAGTTATTATAAAAACTTTCAAAGAACTAAATATAAAAAAGACAGAGGATATATGGGGCATATCAACAGACATAATAAAACCCATCATTCCTCTTATAGCTCCCCATTTAGCTCATATCTTTAATGAATGTATTAACGAAGGTCAGTTCCCTACCCTGATGAAACATAGTAAAATCATACCATTATTTAAAGCAGGAGACAAAAGTGACCCATCCAACTTTAGACCTATATCGATACTACCTGCGCTCAGTAAAATATTTGAAAAAATTATTTTCAATCAACTACTGTCTCATTTTAACTTAAATAAACTGTTTCATGAAAAACAATATGGGTTCACAAAAGGGAAAAGTACGACCGATGCAGGGGTTGCTCTTATCAAACACATTTTCGATGCTTGGCAGGAGAAAAAAGATGCTATTGGTGTATTTTGTGACTTATCGAAGGCGTTTGACTGTGTTGATCATCAAACTCTGTTATTTAAGCTAGAACATTATGGCGTATCAGGCAAGGCCTTAAGCCTATTACACTCTTACCTCTCAGACAGATTACAAAAAGTAAATATTCACGGAACTAACTCTTCGGGCGCCCCCCTAAAAATGGGAGTGCCCCAAGGCTCAATACTGGGACCATTGCTCTTTCTGATTTATATAAATGATCTACCTTTTTATTCAAAGGACCTTTGTGAGATAGTATTATTTGCTGATGACACTTCTTTAATTTTTAAAACTGACAGGCGTCAGGAAATATTTGACGACGTGAATAATGCTCTTTCCAAAGTATTAGACTGGTTTACAACTAATAATTTGCTATTAAACGCAAAAAAAACTAAATGTTTAAAATTCACTATGCCTAATGTCAAACAAGTTAATACTAATATTACAGTAAATAATGAACGCATTGAACTGATAAACTCTACTGTCTTTCTAGGTATTACCCTAGACTGTAAATTACAATGGGGCCCCCATATTGCTGCCTTGGCGGGAAGACTTAGTTCAGCTGCCTTTGCGGTGAGAAAGATCAGAAACTTGACTGATGTTGAAACAGCAAGGCTTGTATATTTTAGTTATTTTCATAGTATTATGTCTTATGGTCTTTTACTGTGGGGCTCAGCAGCAGACATAGAATCAATTTTCATTTTACAGAAAAGAGCTGTCCGGGCAATATACGGTCTTAAACCACGTGACTCGCTTAGAGAAGTTTTTAAAGAAATCAATATATTGACTGTGGCTTCGCAATACATATTTGATAACATTATGTATGTCCGTAAACATATACATTTATTTACTAAGAAAAGTGACGTCCACTCATTTAACACGAGACATAAAAATAAACTTGCTGTTCCATCATTTAGGTTGCATAAGATAGGTAATTCATTCATGGGGAAATGTATTACCATATTTAACAAAATACCACACAACCTTGTCGAATTGCCAATAAACAAATTTAAGATACATATAAAAAATACCCTTATGTCCAAAGGGTACTACAAGGTTCGAGACTATATTGATGACAAGGATGCGTGGTCAGTTCAGTCTGCACATATTTGATGTACTTAAATTTGACTATTCTTACCGTTAGATAATTCCTGGCAATAAGTGGTGACTGAGTTTGTTCCGGCGTTTCTTCTCAGCACTTGCCATATGTTTGTCTCGAAGCGCTGGTAGGGCCCAAAAGATAAGGAGACATGTAAAGTGCCCCATAAGGGCTACCTTTTCTTTTTTTATTATTTTCTATTGACGTTCATAAGTGCCACTTGTGGTCTAAACTGAATAAATATTTTTGATTTTGATTTTGATTTTGATTTTGAAAACGTAACATTGCATTGCAACTCGCAATTTCGCAATATTGATGAGGAGATTCCATTGGAAAGTCTGTATTCATTCCTAGGATTCCCCTAACACCATCAAATTCAAGAGAATTCAAGAGAGTGCAGTTTCCCATCTCATGCTTAGGGACCACGGTTTAAAATAGTGTGGTTGCATAGAGCCTGCAACGGGCAACCGCGTGCGCAGCTGCTCATACTAATTTTCGATACAAAAGCAAGTGTTGGCGCCCTCACGAGTTTTAGCGGAGTTCCATATGGTAGCGGGAGTAGACTTAATGGAAATCTATGCTTCTCCGACGACCAGTTGTATGTGGAATACTCCAGAGTATGCGCACACAATAGCCTGGTGATTTTAGCACCTGAAGGAAAAACAAAAAAACATTGTTTACAAAGAAATCTGCGGCAGGTGTAGTGTTTTAATTTTGTTTTAGAAAGATCTCATAATTTTGTAAGTATTCAAATATTTAAACATAATGATGTGTAGATTTTATATCAAAAAATATAATCATTTAACAA
Source organism: Ostrinia nubilalis (assembly GCF_963855985.1). Classification (NCBI taxonomy): domain Eukaryota; kingdom Metazoa; phylum Arthropoda; class Insecta; order Lepidoptera; family Crambidae; genus Ostrinia; species Ostrinia nubilalis. Next base: position 1,964,940 of record NC_087110.1, read on the forward strand.
AATTAATTTTCTTAGAATATTTTAATTCTATAATGTAGAAACCATTTTCCACTTCATCGCAGAAGAAGTCGCGGGCAAAAAGCTAGTATGAAATATGTAGTATTGCCCGCGGCTTCACCCGCTTGAAATTTAGTTTGTCACAGATCGTCATAAATTATAGCCTATACATTGTTATTCTGGTCGACGCCAGGGATGGATGAGCGTCGCTGTCGCTGGCGACAGGGTCTTCTGGTTCAGGGTTCATGGCGTAGGTCTCAGGCAAAATGAAATCCACTCGTAGAAATTAATAAACTCAGTGTATTAACACTAGAAGTGCCGAAGATTACGACCCCCCTAAAAGCGCCGCTGGGTCAATTTTGTCCCAGCATATATTTTGTAACATTTTTTGTTTCAGGCATTAACATTATGGTTAAAACTATTTGTAGTATCCTTAAAAAATGGTTTATCTATACAGTTAAATCAATATGTATTTATTTCTTTAAAAATATAAATTTATTCAATTTTAATTTTGAATTATTAAAACACAGATATTTTTGGTTTCATATAAAAATAGTCACATATTACATGGTGTTATACTGTATTAAAATTATGAAATTACTAATTTAACTATTAATTATTCTTTTTGAAGAAATAATAAATATCTTACAAATAATAGTGCACATTTTGCACAAAGTTTTTTTGTATGGTTTTTTTGTCTCTGTGGTCTACTATGTGTTTAGGAACTTCTATAGGTATGGTTATTTTTCTGTTATCCGTACACACACAGTGAAGTTTTTTACCAGTTACAATGAAAAGTATGTACGTTTAATTTAAAAAATATATAAGTCACACATTTTAAAAATGTATCAAATCATACAATGTATGAACTGGCCCATGTCTTGAAGTCACCTTCCTACTAATATTATAAATGTAAAAGTTAATAAAGATTGATGAATTGATGGATGGATGAACCGATGAACGGATAGGAAGGATGAATGGGTGGATATAAGCCTTGAACTTGAAATAAGTGAGTGTGGATTCATGGTTAGATCGATTGTTGTTTTTTCACTCTTTTACACAAAAAATACTAAGCCGATCTTAATAAAACTTTGCAGTTTTATTGTTAATATTTCAGAATAATATAATATAGTCTATAATTAACAATAATATTCAGTTATTTGGTCAAACAACAACGATAAGTGTCATGAAATTAGGTCTTTCTATGATAAACTTAATTTCTCACTAGGTGAAGTCACAGGCAAAAACTAGTACAATATATTTACATTTCTGCATTGTGACGAGTCACCTAAACGTTCCTCACCTCCCCATTCTCGTATTTCCTCGAAACAAGGACTCTTCATCGAATTATTGTTGCAAATACCAAGGTGGGACAAAAATGACCCAGTGGCGCTTCTAGGTAAAACCGATTTTAATTTTTTTTCTAATAATTTTATATTATAAAAAACATTAAAAAATAATAAAATTCGATAAATCAGGAAAAGTCAAAAAGTTTCATGGACTTTCGTTGAAAAATAAAAAAGTTAGAGACGATCAAACTCGCGAGTGGGACAAAAATGGGACGGCGGCCTTTCTAGTGTTAACGAAAATAATTACACACAGCACTAGAGTCGTATCGGAACTGAGTGAACCAAAGGTCTTGCAATAGGAACGTCCGACCCGAGTGATAGTTGAACACAGACTGCCTAGTACTGCTGTACTGTACTGTAAAGTTTCATCAAAATCTGTTCAGTGGTTTTTGCGTGAAAGTGTAACAAACATCCAGACATCCACACAAACTTTCGTATTTATAATATTAGTAAGACTAGTAAAAAGTAAGTAAGATGAATTATTTTAGTTATTTGTTTACTTATAATAATATTTATTTATTTATTTCTTAGCTCTGTCTGATAATGGATCTGGAGGAGATGCAATGGCCACCTCCGTAACAAAACAATAGAACCATATGGAGTTTGGGCTTGTGTGATTCGCCTTGACGAATATTTCGTATCCAGGGTCCGATGATGGAGCTGTAAGGGGGAAGATTTTTTTTTTCACTATGTGACTGTCTTTATCTTGTACTTAATATATTTTACATATTATATCTATTCGTGTTTCATTATTCGTATCCAGGGTCCGATGATGGAGCTGTAAGGGGGCAGATTTATTTTTCACTATGTGACTGTCTTTATTTTGTACTTAATATATATTTTACATATTATACCTATTCGTGTTTCATTATGAATCGAAATATAAAAGACTTAATAAACTCTATTAAAAATTTAAATTAATTAATCAAGTTTGAATACCTCATTCTACCTTAAAATTAATAACTTAAATCAAGTCTTAATACGGTCACGGCTCAAGATTTTTTTGTCCATTTCAGCGTTCTTTTTACTCTTTTGACATTGCGTTGACAGCTTTTACCTAAATTCGCGCGGAACTTTTTTGTGAAATGGCTCTTAATCATCTGTTCACCTTGTGAGTAGGTATAAAACGAAACATTACAAAAATCATAAAAGATCAACATCCCAAGTCATCAAATAAAACGTGGCATTTAGAACCTAAACGACGTTCCTTGAAAACGTCTAAATGGGAAATAATTACCAACTTTCGTGACATTTAGGGTACTTTCACCCACAATAGCCCAACTAATGAAGGAAAAGTATATTTTCCTCTCGAATGCTCGCTTTTGCTTATGATTTCGCGAAAAAATATTCCTTTGCGTAATTTTATAAAAGAACCATTAATCAAATGAAGCAGCGCAATCGTTTTCCGTTTGAAAAATAAACACATTTTCAATCTGTCAGAGGGAGAAATATTAGCGTTATTAATATATTTTTTATTTGTTTACCGGGTTACTGATGACTTCAGTTCTTATAAAAATTGTCCTGGGTTCGACCATCTCACTTTAATTATAACAAACGTCAATACTATCAAACTCCATACTTTTCACTCGTGACCTTAATTTTAACCGTAACTATAACTTTAACTGGTTATATACTAAATATATATATTTAACTGGTTATAGTTACGGTTAATATTAAGGTGATGCAACTCAGCCCTAAAAAGTCTAAAGATCGCCAAAATGGCACGCGAAAATGACCTACTAGAAAACAATTGCAAATCGAAATTGGTGGAAAAAAATAATCATATTCTTAGTGACCAGTTGACGGTACGGTCAATTTCGGCAGTATGTTCTCTAAAACCTACCATAATCAAAAAAAGTCAATTTTAGAATTTTATTCAATGGGCAGTTATGCCTCTTTTCATGTTGAGCGATATAAACGTGGGAGATGATTTAGTTCCTTATTGCGCTTTTTATTTCTGAATATAAAAATATGTTTGACTACACCTTGTAATATTCCCATAACTTATTTCAGTTCGAATTCAACATGGAATTACTTCCTCCTTCTTTTATAGACTAGGTAGTAAGTCTTATTACATAATTCTTGACTGCTTATTGCTGTGTATTTAATCTTATGATTACCAGAAGGATCAATTCCATTTGTTCATTTGTTAAGAGACTACATCAAAATTCTAACATTGGACGACACAGACCTGGATTCCTTCGAATAAAATCAAATTAAAAAAAATGAATTTTGACCAGTACTTTGGCACTTATGAACGTCAACCTCGTTTATTTACATACAAAAGCTACGACGATTCGCAGTCAAAGTTAGTGTATTACAGAACAATAGTGCATAATCAGCGCGACCCAAAAACTCTCCCAATCTTTGAAGAGTCACTTCTGAATGAATAAAAGGCGAACGACGATTTATTTAATCCGAAGACTCCTTAAGGCTTGGTATTTCTGCTAAAGTAGGTATTTCGCGCTGTCAAAATCTGCGCGCGCAATTCTTCGCCGAAGACAGCGCGCCAAAGAGCTCCCGCCACAATTTCCAGCTACACAGTATAGAAAAATACTCAGTTGGTTAGGTTAGGTTGACTTCCTTCCCTTCAAGCGTCACACTCACAACACTTTCTAATACAAATCATATCCAAGTGATACAAATTAAAACACCTTTCAGGCTTTTTGGGAATATATTCTAAAATCGAATAAATATAAAATATAACTGCAGAACTAAACACGGTTCAAAGTGGCCGTGGCGTCGCCCGATCTTCTAGAAGTTCTGCGCCGGCTTAAAGAATTTCAAGATTACGTCACCCGACCTATCCATAGGCCCTTGGGAGCTTGAGCGATTGGAAAAACATTTTATGATAAGTTATTCTTAGTAGCGATTATTTAGAGCTTGGATAATAAATTATAGTTGTTGCAATTCACGAAGCTTTGCATGTGGTTAATAACATTAATCAGTAAACGCATTAATTTTGTTTAGTCTCTTTGTTTATTAATAAATAAAAATATCATACTAAAATTGCAGAAACATATTTGTTTGTATTGGTTTGGGTGTTTTCTATATATAATAATGTATGACGTATGTACGGGGTTCTGTATCGAAAATTACTATGAGCATCACACGCGGTTACCTGCATACCTCTGTGCACTCATGGGAGTTCAAGCAGAGGTCCCTAGAGTTTGACTTTGAGCTTTGTTTATAGTCATTACGAAGCAGACTGATGGGAAACTGCACTGTCTTGAATTCGAAAGGGAAATTTGACGGTGTTAGGGGAATTCTAGGAATAAATACAGTCTCCTCATTGAGATTGAGACATTTCAATTTGAGATTTCACTTGACATTGAACACAATCTGACATGGAGTTTTCAAACACTTGTAAAAATAAAAAGTAATTAAATCAAAGGCACTAAGTAGTATTGATATCAACTTCGAAGAAAATGACTGCCAAAATTTCTTTCTACCCATTCCACACGTCTTTCATGAATTATGTTAAGGAATTGTTAAGCTAAATTTCAAGTAGATTGAACCAAGGAATCACTTTGTCCCATACAAACTTTGCCCCCTTTTTTCACCCCCTTCATTTCATGACCCCATTACGGAAAATATTTTCTTATGAGATGCCTACGTCATACAAAGAACACACCTTCCATCATTTAGGTCTCTACGATATCCGTCAGTCATTTAGGACAAAGCATTTTTATTAGTTGTCCCATACTCTATCGTTCCAGGTATGTCATTGACAGGAGGGCGCTACTATCTGAATGGGTTATTCATTAGTCCCAACTTTATGCCACTTGACATTTCAGAATTTGACTTTAGATACCTAAGCGATTTGACATTCGGAGTCTTTTAATGAAATCAAGTTCTGAAATAACTTGAGGTGTTGTACCCGATCAAACTTTTCAATGCAGGGCAGTTAAATAGTTTTATTATGAAATTCTTCTCTGAGTCTTAATTTGTCAGAGTAGGTAAAGGCTCCATGAGAGCAAAATTTAGCTTTATAATAGTTTTTAATTTAATTTTTTTCTTGATATATTTGACGCCTTGTAATCTCTCGTTAATATAGGTCCACACAAATAAAGAATGTTAGACTTCGAATTTAATAATTATGCTCTTATATAATTATAAATAAACTAGCTTTCCGCCCGCCGCTTCGCCCGCGTGGAATTTTTCGGTTTTAATATAACCTTTAACACTCAGATATAATGTGGCTTTCTATTATTGGTGAAAGATTTTTAAAATCGGTTCAGCAGATCCGGAGATTACTCCTTACAATTTAACAAATACACAAACACACAAACTTTACCTCTTTATAAATTAGATAAAGATAGGTAATTTGAAACCCTATTTTGTTTTGTTCTTTTTTTATTTTAAATATTTCACAATCCAAACTAATATTTACTATTTAGCATTTACTTACAGTAAATAATAGTTTGGATTGTGAAATATCCTATCCTACTATATCCTACTAATATTATAAAGGCGAAAGTTTGTATGTTTGGATGTCATGATGTCTGGATGTCTGGATGTTTGTTACTCTTGCACGCAAAAACTACTGAACGGATTTTGTTGAAACTTTACAGTATTATTGTTTATAACCCAGATTAACATATAGGCTAACTTATGACGATATGTGACAAATAAATTTCAAAAAATAAATAAGACGTGTCTAAAAAGCGCCATCTACCTATCGTCATTGGTTAAAATCTACAGCGCTGGACAAACTACTGTATGACGTGCGTAAATATTCATTCGGGGAAAGCCGTGAAACGCCATCTATCAACATGATATCTAACGGGGGTAAAACGAGGTCCACGCGAACGAAGTCGCGGGCGGCCGCTAGTTTATAATAGGTAGCTTTCCCTCCGGAACCTTATTGGTATTCCATGTATGTGTCTTTTAACTGATTTCTGTTAAACATTTTATGTAAAATTTGTCCAGTTATAACTCCATTTACATCTGCATCTGTAAACAAGGGTTCATGTTCTCCAGCCCAGATGCCGAGTAAACAGAATCTTCTTTCAGTGACGTGCAGCTACCCTATATTTGACCCACTGACCTAATTTTTTATTATTTATTTGTATCAGTGTGCTCTTCTAAAGAGTGTAAGACGATTGTATGTAGGTACTATTAAAATGTAATTTTAACTCATTGGTTTTGTCTCATATTTGACTAATGTACTATGTATCATGAGTAGAGTCTTCGTTTAAAAGGATGCAAACGATTTAAATTTCATTAGGTAGACAAAATTCATAATTCTTAATTATCAAAAATTTTAGCTTTCTCCAGTAACACTGATATTATTATACTGTGACTCATCAAAGTCATCATTGTCAAAAATATTGACAAATCGCGAACTGTCACGGCCAAAAAACTGACACGCGTCCGTCCTCCGTAAGCGCCACCGCGCGACTGATTGAGATTGTCCAAGCCGTCATGGACGATTTTTTCCACATTTTTTAACATAGTAACTAAATAAGACGCAATATAAAAATTTCATCCGTTAAAAGCCCTCAAGTTATTTCTGAACTTTAGTTTAGTAAAAGATTTAGAATCTCAAATCGCTTATTTTAAAAATAAAACCATAAATAGAAAACGAATAGAGGTAACTTTGGGAATTTATTCTATCGAGTCAACTTCATCAAATCGTGTTTCCATCCGTTAATAGCCCTAGAAAATATCCTCAACTATGCCCAATAAAAATCTTAGCCTTTAATTTTACTGTTTAGTGCCTCAAAAATGAAAAATGAAAACCTCATTTTCGCCATTTTCTCTGCTACCCGGCCTTAAGAATCTGCGTTTTATTGCCCGGCCTGTTGTGTTTTATGAGGTCCGTATCTGTGCTGGCCCTTGTGGTAGTGGAAGTCATGAAATATCAGCGACTTGTCATAGAAAAACTCATAAACTAATTTATTTCTGTAAATAGGCTTTAAAAAAAGCACTTTTACACGTCCCAGTATTAACCCTACCACTGCTTCAGGACAAAATGGGCCAGTGCTGAGAAGAAGGCACCGCCAGAAACTCAGTCACTACTGTCAGTTGAGAAGACTTAGTCTTATTCCCACCTCTCGTTCCCACTGCAACTCCTGTGTAGCCAGGATCTACAGCTTGACCGCCAATAAACACCTAATCAGTGAATGTCAAGTTTGTCTCAGGGGAAAGTTAAACTGTCATTGGACCCGCAACGTAATTAGCAAAGCGGATAACAGTTACAGATGCCAATAATAATATAGATTGCTTCCTATCTGTGCTGGCCCTTGTGGTAGCAGAAGTCATGAGATGGCAGCGACTTGGCATAGAAGTTGAAAGACTGCTCTGATATGTCAGAGGTCGTGGGTTGGATGCCGTGGTGTGATGCGGCAAAAAAAAAGTGAATGAATGCGTTATCATCCCGAAGTTCTTCAAACGTATGACTGTTTTCTTAATTCATCATCATCATCATCATTTCAGCCATAGGACGTCCACTGCTGAACATAGGCCTCCCCTAATGCTTTCCACGTTGATCGATTGGTAGCGGCCTGCGTCCAGCGCTTCCCTGCTACCTTGTTTTCTTATTATTGGGATTCCGATAGATATGATTTTTTTAGCGTGCACGTTCTCAACTCAAAACGCAACTATTCTTGATTGTGTTCTTGATTGTAGTTCAATTCAATAGTCAATCAGTCATTAATTTTCAGAATCGGCCCGACGGCTTATCATGTCTTTCGAAGCATCATAATTTTCTTTTTTTAATACCTAATTAGGTTGATTACAGCCAGTAAATCCGAAGCTGGTATCAATTAAACACACTGAAATTATAGTAAGTTGTTCCTGCCAGGAAATTTTGCTAGTTTGCCTCCTGTCACATGAAAAAACAAAAGAAAGAAAAAAAACCGGCCAAGTGCGAGTCGGGCTCGCACACCGAGGGTTCCGCCGTACAAACGTAGCGGTTTACAATTTATGACGTATTAAATCAAATTACTTACTTGATTCCGTTGCGAGTAGTGGCGAATTTCAAAATATGCGGTATGATTATTTTTTATTTATTTATTTTTCCGATATTTGCATTATAGGTACCTACCTCAGCGTTTTGAATTTTTGCGTTGATTTAGAATTTCTCACAGTTTAGAGGCAATTAGATTTAAGGCTTGGTATTTCTGCTAAAGTAGGTATTTCGCGCTGTCAAAATCTGCGCGCGCAATACTTCGCCGAAGACAGCGCGCCAAAGAGCTCTCGCGGCTACACAGTATAGAAATACGCAGTTTAGAAATACGCAGTTGGTTAGGTTAGGTTGACTTCCTTCCGTTCAAGCGTCACACTCACAGCACTTTCTAATACAAATCATATCCAAGTGATACAAATTAAAACAATTTTCAAAATTTTTGGAATATATTTTAGAATCGAATAAATATAGAATATAACTGCCAAAGTAAACACGGTTCAAAGAGGCGTGGCGTCACCCGACCTTCCGGAAGTTCCGCGCCGGCTAAAAGAATTTCAAGATTACGTCACCCGACCTATCGGTAGATCCTCGGGAGCTTGAGCGATTGGAAAAACATTTTATGATCAGTTACTCGTAGTAGCGATTATTTAGAGCTTGGATAATAAATTATAGTTGTTGCAATTCACAAAGCTTTGCATGTGGTTAATTACATTAATCAGTACACGCATCAATTTTGTTCAGTCTTTTTGTTTATTAATAAATAAAAATATCATACTAAAATTGCATACATATTTGTTTGTATTGGTCTGGGTGTTGTCTTTCCATAATTTATGTATAGCCTGACCAGGACCATAAAAACCCTGGCATAGAGGCGCGTCAATTGCATTTGATACTGCAACACTGAGTACAGTCGTACCTGTGTTAAATTAATAGTCTAACTTTATGTATCAGGATTCAGGATTACGGGCTAATTTGATATTTTCATAAATTAACGAAAAAATATGATTATAGGTAACCTGGTTTAAATAAATTAAATGAAACCATCAATCGAGCTAGTAGGATTTATTTTATTATTCATTAATAATCAAATTCAGAACTTGAATATTCAACTGCAACGTCTGCTCATGAACGCTTCAAACTCGGTACTTCTCTCCCAATTCCATAAAATTCAACACTTAGAAAGTGCCAAAAAACTTTAAAATAGGTAGTTGAAACAAACCACAGCTAATTTTCATAGTGGACTGTACTATACGATAAACATGTCAGTCAATTTGACAACCTTTGTCGAAAACATTATTCAATGAAAATATTGTCCGAACCCTTAGTATTTCTCTTCGACAAATTAATACTTTAACACATTGTGAACCACTTTTCTTTCACGACTATAAAAAGATTTTAGCAATAATATAATTCACAAAATCAATTGCGCACATTTAAAATAAAGTTTGTTTACACTTTAACAGCAATAGACTGACACGCAAGGTGACATGTCAATGAAGTTTTCTACTGTTGCCATTAAAAGAAATTAGTACCATTAGTTTTCCGCAACATGGTGTAACACTTTTTTTTCTTGGCGAGATTGAATACTTACCGATTTCCACAAACAAACATTCCAACGGACCGTAAGGTCACATATTACAAAGTGTACAGTATTTCCTTTGTCACTTGATTGTGTCATTGTAAGTGATTCACTGAGTTTTGATTAACTTCTATTAAAATTAATTACATTGTTTTGGTACACAGAGCAATAAATAACCTCACTTTTTGAATGTCTCCGTTCGACAGATCAATGCGTTGCGTTTCATTCTTTTAGTAAAAAAAAGTGTATAACAAAATTAAATGTTCAATACTAAATTTTTATAAAACTTAATATTTAGGCTCTTTAATTTAAATTCTAGCTATTTACAGTATTTTCCTCAATGTTTATATTAAAATAACATTGTAATGTATCTTGATCGATCATGGATTCGGAACGTTCTAGAAATTTGACATATTCTGAGTGAAACGAAACACACAGGTGACGTTCAGAAACTTGCTTGTTTGTTATTTTTTTTCTTTCTAAAGTTTAATTATTTAATTAAATTTAAATGAGAGAAGCAGTATTGTGAGTTCCCATATCGAAATTATTCAATAAGAGGCTAGTTAACACAAGTGGCATTTATTGAAAGTAAAGAAAAAAATTATACAAAACTGCTAGATATTGTGATTTGTTGGAGTGACAAGTTTTCGAACGAACATCTGAGTCACGGGTGATGACCGGCGCTTTTTGGAGTGTCGAAGTCTTTTGCTTGGTTGGGGTGATCGCGAACGGAAGTTCTGTTGTACGTGGTGTGATAGTGTCCCGAATTCCAAGAGGTCTGAACCGTGCCGTTCCCTGATAAACGGGCAGGGCACGCATCGCCATCCTCTACGTTAAAAGGGAATTTTAGAATAAATCCGAAAGCCCCGTGATTTTGCGGACTCACTGCCACGTACTGAGTTTTATTGCTGAAGGTAAGCAGGTCCTATTCCAAGGATTACCTTGAGTTTCTTCTTGTTATTTTGTTGTTTGCATTGGCGGCATTGTTAACCAATGCACTTGGTTGTTATTCGCAGATTGTGTGTGGTTGAGCAGTGCTCGGTGGCGAGCCTCTGCGCTGTTGCTGTCTGTTGTTGATGTTGCTGATGTTGCCTCCATAGCAGGTATGTTGTGGTTTCTTTCTCAAACTCATTCGCCTCTCCGCTGAGTTAGGATGAATTACTAGAAACGTGGCACTCGGTCACGGGCTACCCTACTTCATAGGTTGGCTCCACTTCTATTGAGATTGTCAATTATTTTAGTTTACTTTGAAAAAGTAGATTACCCACATAACGATTACATTTTACCAAAAAGTAAATTCCTAAATAAGTTTACCATTGTGATGTATTATCGATGGATTCTGTTGTGTTAACTATTTTTAGTTCGCTTTGTGAAGGTAGATGATATAATAATTACAATGATTACATTTTACCAAAATATAACTTTCTAAATAGATCTACCATTGTAATGAATTACCGATGGATTTTGCTGTGTTCACATTTGCTCCATCCTCGAGAGCGATGGATTATTGTTTTTATTATTAATTATGTATTGTGCTGTTTGTATAATATAATTATTTTGTATACTAGGAGGTGTATGGTACCGGCTGCTCTGTTGGCACCGGCTATCAGGTGTTTGGCACCGGCTGTCCCGCAGTGCCAGACGCTTGCTGCGCCCGACGGGTGCGGAGGGGGTTGAGCCGAGTGGTGGCGACTAGCGCGCTAGTAATCTTAAGTATTTTTAATCAGTACCAACCAAACGGCCCAACGAGCCAACGACCCATCCCTTAATTTTTCTTTTTAAATATTTGTGTCTAACCCACAATTAAATTGTTGTCAATTTAAATATTTAATTTTTTATTTTGCTCCGGCAAATTTTCATATTTACATGGCGCCCGAACAGGGACGTTGTTGGGTCCGTGGAGATTCTCCCCGGCACTGGTCTATTGCTCAGTGACGGATTGGTTGGTCACCTTAAGTTTTCTTTTCTTACTGTTATAATTTTATAATAAGTATAACCATACTGTAGTGTGTAACGAATATCACAATAAGCCGAATATTGTAACTTACTTTACTTTTTGCTAAAATTATTATTTTGATAAATCGAGATGAAGGAGGAACGCCCTATCCGGTTTAACATTTTGAACAAAGACGAATTGATTTACGAGGTTGCCATACGAGATGCTGTGCCTGAGAAAACGGTAGAGCTGTTGCGCGCCCAGATTAGACAATTGGCTCAGGATATACCTAGCGATGAGGTGAGTGAGTTCGAGGGAGATGCGCTGGCTGAGTTGAGAACTATTTCCTCCAAATTAGACGAGCTTGAGGAGCTGTGTAACAGGAAACCCCTGTTACTCAAACAACTTTATCGCGTGCAAGCTTTAGGAAACCACATCTTCCATAGGTTGAGTCGTGTTGAGGCTGTGGATGGGGATGATAGGACTTTGTGGGAACAGTTGGATGAGCGTCTCGTCCCACTTTTAAAACGGATCGACCGTATGACGCACACATTCGTTAGTAGTTATGATTTCCAACCTGCTGAGGAGGAAGTATCTAGGGTCGCTGGTTTGGCTGCGAATGAGTCGTCAATGGTCCAACCGGTGAATTGTAATGCGTGTGTTCATTCTTTGAATTTGAGGTTTAACGGGAAAGACAGTGTGCAGGATTTTATTGTTAGGATTGAGGAGTTGTGTCTGTCTCGGAATATTTCGAGGGAAAAATTATTTAACTCGGCAGTGGAATTATTTACTGATGATGCTCTATATTGGTACCGAGGTACTCGTGACCAACTAAATAGTTGGGAGGATTTAAAGGCGTCGTTGCTGGAAGAGTATTTGCCCTACGACTATGATCATCGTTTGTTGCAGGAGATTCGTTCGAGGACCCAAGGTCCCGACGAATCTATTTGTAGTTATCTAAGCCTGATGCAAAATTATTTTTCGAGGTTGCGTAAACCTTTAGACGATGAAGAGAAGTTGAGCTTGGTCAAGTTCAACATTAGGCCATCCTACTCCATTCCTTTAGTCAACGTAGAAATAAAATCGTGGGCCGACTTAAAGAGGCATTGTAGGCAGTTAGAAGCGGCGAAACAGAGGGCAGAATCCTTCACTGAACCCCCGCGCGGTGTACAGAATGCTGTTGCCCCTGACCTGGCCTACAAAAGTAAGTCTGCTCACCCGAGGTGCGAGGCAGTGGTTAAAAGTCCGAGCATGGAGAAGTTTTGTGTGCGTTGCCGTGTGAAGGACCACACGCTCCGTGATTGCAGTGCGCCTCATGTAATTATTTGCTATCGTTGTGGTGAGAAGGGCGTGACCGCTGTCAATTGTCCGAAGTGTGCACGCCAGAAGGACGTCAAAGTCTCTGGAGTCACAAAACGCGTGGCGACGGACCGTCGTTTTGATGTTACACCTGTTGAAGAGTGGCGTGCTTGGTGTGATTTTGTGCGTGCATTCTCAAAAAATTTTAACTCTAATGTTGCGACGGTCCGACCAGATGATTGTCAGGACGCACGTCCTTATCTAAATGTTGAGATTGGTGGTGTTCCGTGTTCTGGATTACTAGATTCTGGAGCGGAAGTTTCTATTCTTGGTGGTTCTGCTGTGAATTCTTTTTCTCATCTGGGTGAGCTGTATAAGTCTGATACGGATGCTGTGGTAGCGGCGAATGGTTCTACTTCGTCTGCTATTGGTTACATGTTTTTACCTGTTGTGGTTGATGGCGTGTTAAAGGTCGTTAAGTTTTATGTTGTTCCTGGAGTTTCGTCGTCTTTGTTGTTTGGCATCAACTTCTGGAAAGCTTTTCAGATAGCGCCTGATGTTTTGCGACTTGTGAATCGGAGGGATTCGATGGTTGGGCATGCTGAGGCAGTCGTGTCTCGGAAGTTGACTAGTGATGCTTATAAGGATTTCAAACATCCGAATCAAACCACTCCTGGTTTGTTTGGAAAACCGAAGGTTCGTCGTAGACCCTTCCAGTGTGTCAGCGTTGGTTTTGTTGGTCCACTGCCCAGGTCTCGACGGAAGGTGTTTGACTTTAAAGTAGATAAGCAATTGAGGAAATCTCACTTGCGAGATGCTGAATGTTGTAGTAGGCGTCTGAGAGACGTAGTGGTTAAGAAAGATGATGTTGTTTGGCGGAGTACGCATGTTCGTGGTGTAGCTCCGAGATTTAAAAATTATGTAGGGTAGATTGAAGTTTGTTGAGGTGTTAGTTTTTTTTGTTGTGTATTGTGATGGTTTTGTTTCTGTAAGATAGGATGATGCTGGAGGGCCAGCGTGAATTTTTCTCGTTATACTCGTAAAATTCTGGTGGGTGAGGGGGTACTGTAACACTTTTTTTTCTTGGCGAGATTGAATACTTACCGATTTCCACAAACAAACATTCCAACGGACCGTAAGGTCACATATTACAAAGTGTACAGTATTTCCTTTGTCACTTGATTGTGTCATTGTAAGTGATTCACTGAGTTTTGATTAACTTCTATTAAAATTAATTACATTGTTTTGGTACACAGAGCAATAAATAACCTCACTTTTTGAATGTCTCCGTTCGACAGATCAATGCGTTGCGTTTCATTCTTTTAGTAAAAAAAAGTGTATAACAAAATTAAATGTTCAATACTAAATTTTTATAAAACTTAATATTTAGGCTCTTTAATTTAAATTCTAGCTATTTACAGTATTTTCCTCAATGTTTATATTAAAATAACATTGTAATGTATCTTGATCGATCATGGATTCGGAACGTTCTAGAAATTTGACATATTCTGAGTGAAACGAAACACACAGGTGACGTTCAGAAACTTGCTTGTTTGTTATTTTTTTTCTTTCTAAAGTTTAATTATTTAATTAAATTTAAATGAGAGAAGCAGTATTGTGAGTTCCCATATCGAAATTATTCAATAAGAGGCTAGTTAACACAAGTGGCATTTATTGAAAGTAAAGAAAAAAATTATACAAAACTGCTAGATATTGTGATTTGTTGGAGTGACAAGTTTTCGAACGAACATCTGAGTCACGGGTGATGACCGGCGCTTTTTGGAGTGTCGAAGTCTTTTGCTTGGTTGGGGTGATCGCGAACGGAAGTTCTGTTGTACGTGGTGTGATAGTGTCCCGAATTCCAAGAGGTCTGAACCGTGCCGTTCCCTGATAAACGGGCAGGGCACGCATCGCCATCCTCTACGTTAAAAGGGAATTTTAGAATAAATCCGAAAGCCCCGTGATTTTGCGGACTCACTGCCACGTACTGAGTTTTATTGCTGAAGGTAAGCAGGTCCTATTCCAAGGATTACCTTGAGTTTCTTCTTGTTATTTTGTTGTTTGCATTGGCGGCATTGTTAACCAATGCACTTGGTTGTTATTCGCAGATTGTGTGTGGTTGAGCAGTGCTCGGTGGCGAGCCTCTGCGCTGTTGCTGTCTGTTGTTGATGTTGCTGATGTTGCCTCCATAGCAGGTATGTTGTGGTTTCTTTCTCAAACTCATTCGCCTCTCCGCTGAGTTAGGATGAATTACTAGAAACGTGGCACTCGGTCACGGGCTACCCTACTTCATAGGTTGGCTCCACTTCTATTGAGATTGTCAATTATTTTAGTTTACTTTGAAAAAGTAGATTACCCACATAACGATTACATTTTACCAAAAAGTAAATTCCTAAATAAGTTTACCATTGTGATGTATTATCGATGGATTCTGTTGTGTTAACTATTTTTAGTTCGCTTTGTGAAGGTAGATGATATAATAATTACAATGATTACATTTTACCAAAATATAACTTTCTAAATAGATCTACCATTGTAATGAATTACCGATGGATTTTGCTGTGTTCACATTTGCTCCATCCTCGAGAGCGATGGATTATTGTTTTTATTATTAATTATGTATTGTGCTGTTTGTATAATATAATTATTTTGTATACTAGGAGGTGTATGGTACCGGCTGCTCTGTTGGCACCGGCTATCAGGTGTTTGGCACCGGCTGTCCCGCAGTGCCAGACGCTTGCTGCGCCCGACGGGTGCGGAGGGGGTTGAGCCGAGTGGTGGCGACTAGCGCGCTAGTAATCTTAAGTATTTTTAATCAGTACCAACCAAACGGCCCAACGACCCATCCCTTAATTTTTCTTTTTAAATATTTGTGTCTAACCCACAATTAAATTGTTGTCAATTTAAATATTTAATTTTTTATTTTGCTCCGGCAAATTTTCATATTTACAATGGCGAGGGTTTTTATGTTCCTGGTCGGGCTATATAACGTATGTACGGGGCTCTGTATCGAAAATCACTATGAGCAATGAGCATCACACACTGTTACCTGGAGTGCATTACCGCAGCAAAATTTTTATAAATGTTGTGCTTTAGAGAGTCGAGAGTATAGCAGATAATTAGTCCATCGTGAGCAGAAATTTGTCCACTAATAGCAAAATTCGTTCAAATTATAGTTTTAAAGTTATTGGCTAGAAGATTATTTTATCTTGCAGCTTAGACCTTTAGCTACAGACCTTAGACAGTATTTTTGAAACATTCTTACGCATGGTGGAGGAAGGGACGCTCTAGACACTCAAGTCTACAAGGAGTCACATCAACTCCAGTTTTAAATCCGTTGACATCTGCTGCATCTGCCATCTTTTTGGGTAGAAGATTCTTCCATCTTGCAGCGTAAACCTTTAGCTACAGACCTTAGACAGTATTTTTTTGAAAATTCTTACGCATGGTGGAGGAAGGGACGCTCTAGACACTCAAGTCTACAAGGAGTCATATGAACTCCAGTTTTAAATCCGTTGACATCTGCTGCATCTGCCATCTTTTTGGGTAGAAGATTCTTCCATCTTGCAGCTTAGACCTTTAGCTACAGACCTTAGACAGTATTTTTGAAACATTCTTACGCATGGTGGAGGAAGGGACGCTCTAGACACTCAAGTCTACAAGGAGTCACATCAACTCCAGTTTTAAATCCGTTGACATCTGCTGCATCTGCCATCTTTTTGGGTAGAAGATTCTTCCATCTTGCAGCGTAAACCTTTAGCTACAGACCTTAGACAGTATTTTTTTGAAAATTCTTACGCATGGTGGAGGAAGGGACGCTCTAGACACTCAAGTCTACAAGGAGTCATATGAACTCCAGTTTTAAATCCGTTGACATCTGCTGCATCTGCCATCTTTTTGGGTAGAAGATTCTTCCATCTTGCAGCTTAGACCTTTAGCTACAGACCTTAGACAGTATTTTTGAAACATTCTTACGCATGGTGGAGGAAGGGACGCTCTAGAGACTCAAGTCTACAAGGAGTCATATGAACTCCAGTTTTAAATCCGTTAACATCTGCTGCATCTGCCATATTTTTGGCTAGAAGATTCTTCTATCTTACAGCTTAGACCTTTAGCTACAGACCTTAGACAGTATTTTTTATTATTTATTTGTGTCAGTGTGCTCTTCTAAAGAGTGTAAGACGATTGTATGTAGGTACTATTAAAATGTAATTTTAACTCATTGGTTTTGTCTCATATTTGAGGAATGTACTATGTATCATGAGTAGAGTCTTCGTTTAAAAGGATGCGAACGATTTAAATTTCAATAGGTAGACAAAATTGATAATTCTTAATTATCAAAAATTTAAGCTTTCTCCAGTAACACTGATATTATTATACTGTGACTCATCAAAGTCATCATTGTCAAAAATATTGACAAATCGCGAACTGTCACGGCCATAAAACTGACACGCGTCCGTCCTCCGTAAGCGCCACCGCGCGACTGATTGAGATTGTCCAAGCCGTCATGGACGATTTTTTCCACATTTTTTAACATAGTAACTAAATAAGACGCAATATAAAAATTTCATCCGTTAAAAGCCCTCAAGTTATTTCTGAACTTTAGTTTAGTAAAAGATTTAGAATCTCAAATCGCTTATTTTAAAAATAAAACCATAAATAGAAAACGAATAGAGGTAACTTTGGGAATATATTCTATCGAGTCAACTTCATCAAATCGTGTTTCCATCCGTTAATAGCCCTAGAAAATATCCTCAACTATGCCCAATAAAAATCTTAGCCTTTAATTTTACTGTTTAGTACCTCAAAAATGAAAAATGAAAACCTCATTTTCGCCATTTTCTCTGCTACCCGGCCTTAAGAAGTGTTTGATATGAATTTCAACTTTAATATCTCTACGCGTTCATGTGAAAAAGGGTAGGTAGTAAGTTTATAATTATTAAAAAAATAAGCAAAAATAATATTTTAAATTTTATATAACTTCAAATTTATCATTTTCGTAATTTTTCCTTTATCTGTACTATACAGTGTGAGTCACGTTAAAGTGTACATATGAAAATAAATGAAACTGGACCTATTTTTATCGACAAAAAAGAGGTCAAAAATTTTTTGCGATTTTTTTTTAATTTTTTATAGATTTTTTTTTCTTCTAATTACTTATTGTAAAGAAAACGTAATAATTTTTAAACTAAGCGGTATATCCTGATAAAATAAAAACATTAATAATGCTAAATAACAGGCGATACTAAAAAAATACACAAAATACACAAAAAAGGCCAACAAATAATAAAAAATGATACTTTTTGAAAAAAATCTGCTTTTAAATTCGTGGTTTTTTGGTTATTTGATAAATTTCTCCAAAAAATGCCCCTATAACCGGTTGTTTTTACTACTTTGTATTATTCTCTATCGTAATACGTTCGTAAAATTAAAAATCGCATGTCTCTATCCCTATCACAACGTTTGCAATGATCGTTTGAACTAAGCCTCTCCGGGCGCGCCATTCAACGCTTCGTTAACAACGAAACTGAAAATGGCTCTAGATTTGTAATTTTGATAAAGACAAGTTAGATTTCAAATAAAAACAAGAGATTTCGAAGTAAAATTAGCATTTTAGTTAAAATTAAAATCGTTTCTACCTGTAGCGGAGAATAATGTTGTGGCAGGCCTTTGTTCAAACGATCATAGCAAATGTTGTGATAGGGATAGAGACATGCGATTTTTGGTTTTACGAAGGTAATACGATAGAGAATAATACAAAGTAGTAAAAACCACCGGTTATAGGGGCATTTTTTGGAGAAATTTATCAAATAACCAAAAAAACACGAATTTAAAAGCAGATTTTTTTCAAAAAGTATCATTTTTTATTATTTGTTGGCCTTTTTTGTGTATTTTGTGTATTTTTTTAGTATCGCCTGTTATTTAGCATTATTACTGTTTTTATTTTATGAGGATATACCGCTTAGTTTAAAAGTTATTACGTTTTCTTTACAATAAGTAATTGGAAGAAAAAAAATTCTATAAAAAATTAAAAAAAAATCTCAAAAATTTTTTGTCCTCTTTTTTGTCGATAAAAATAGGTCTAGTTTCATCTGTTTTCATATGTACACTTTAACGTGACTCACACTGTATAACGTTGCTTCGTGCCGAATTTCAAGATTCTGAGTTCACAGGAAGTACCTTGTAGGTTTTGATTCCCTAGCGTGTGACGGAAATTCGTCTAAGGTGTCGGTATAAACTGCTGTATCTTTTGATCGCGTTAACTTAGAAGTTTGATTTTTTTACTTCTTAAAGGGACAATAGATCTAGGTATTTGGTATAAATTTCAATTTGATACCTTTATTCGTTCGTGAGAAATAAGGTAGTAAGTTTCATTTTATTAAAATATTTTTATTATATTATATAACTAAAAAAATGTAATTTTCGCAATTTTTCCTATATTTGCATTATATGACAATGCTTTATGCCAAATTTCAAGATTCTGAGTTTACGGGAAGTATCCTGTAGGTTTTGATTCCTTTGCGAGTGTCGAAAATTTGTTGAAAATATCGACATAATCGGCTGTATCTTTTGATTGGCTTAGCTTAGAAGTTTGATATTTTCACAGCTTAAAGGGACAATAGACCTGAGTATTTCATGTGAATTTCAGCTTGATACGTTCACGCGTTCTTGAGATAAAGGGTCTTGACAGACGGACGGACAGACGGACAACAAAGTGATCCTATAAGGGTTCCGTTTTTTCCTTTTGAGGTACGGAACCCTAAAAATAAGCCCAGAACCTTCGGGCCAAGAGAATCTAGCTCTTTTACTAATGGACTCTAATAAAGGAGCTTCTTCTGTAGTTCAAGTATCAAACACAATCGTTTTAGAACCCGCTACAGTACATCCATTGGAGATCCAAATAGAGCGTACCAGTGATACTGGCCATCCAGTCTGACCAATAAAAAGGGTTCATGTGCCAACCCCGCGTGTACTGTCCCAGTACTTCTTCAGTCGTTCCGTTCACTCGTGACCGACAAATAAAGGACGGCAATAAAACGTCAAGCCGCGGTTATATGGGTTGGAGAAAAAATAAACTAAATATCGGTGATAAATTCTAGAGCGCTTGGAGAAAGATTCTTTTAGCACTTTTGGTATGAAAACTTGAGTAGGGTTAGGGATGTAGTACAAGGTTTCCGTGAATGTCGAATTGCATCGTCATGTAGGATGTATACGAATAATGCTTGAGATGAGGGAAAAGTTTGGATTCCCACTTCGAGCAACATTTGGCTCGCGAACGATCATGGGTCAAAATTTGATGTCAAATAATGTTTTTCTTTTGACGTCAAAAAGGTACGTCTTTCTTTTGACATCAAAAACGTGGTCTTTTTTTTGACAAATTGACAAATTCTTACAAAAAAAAATATAACACTAAAATGAAAAAAATCCTTAGGAGAACCCTTAAGAGACTTTTCATGTCTCATAATCTTCAGTGTCCTAGAACTAACCACATAAAGCCTTATAAAGAGATCGTGTTGGGAAATAATTTTCTACATTGGAATCGATCACTAAATCAAATGGACATACCCAAATGGACATACTCAGTAACCATAAAAATAAATTAAAACATAACAAAAATGCAGCAAAAATTTTTGCAAACTCAAATAATTAACTTACCAGCGATTAACTAAGTAACAGTGACAACTAATTTATCTTCGGAGCGGTTCGCGGCGGCACTTTGAAGCAATAAATACGGTTTAATTACCCCGCATCGAGAAATTATATCGTATAAATCGCAACTCTGCAAATAATTGTGAGTTATAGATAGCTTCTTTTGTATGGAAATTGGTTTATGCAACGATAAAACTTTGGTGGGAATTTAATGCAAACTTAAACCACTGGCACATAGCCGCTTTAATAAAACTCTCAATACAATTCAATAAAAATCGGTCTTGTGTATAACTGAGTCAGTGCTTGAGGCATGGGAGCGACACGGGAGGGGTGACATAACGTGATAGAGCATACAATTTTAAAGCATATCTGAAGACTCACTGACATTTGACGTCTCTTAAACACCCTCCCTGCCGCTGTCCCACCTCAGACACTGAAACATTAATGAAATGTTAAGGCAGGCATGGTTGTTTATGGGAGCTAGGGAAATTTCAGGATGCTAGTTTGTTACTAGTTTTTCATTGAAGCCAAAAGCTGCGGCCTTTGACTCAAGAAGTATTGCTGAGTAACCCATATATCTACACTGGTTTTATACCATCTGACCTACCTAATCCTCCAAGATCACTAAAGCAATGTTTTTAACGCAATACCACTACGCTAACTAAGGACTTGTTCCCACGTAGACATCCCGTTTTTGCAGAATCCCGTTTACTAGTATACGTGTTTTAACATTAAACGTTGACACGATCACCCCGTTTGCAGTGTCCCGCAAAAAACCGTTGAATATGTAATTCAAATTTCAAGCACACATATCATCATGTGTGTTCACAGTCACGTCCTGTCATGTTTTGCAGGATTGCATTACTGGATCCAACAAAACTGGATGGCCGTTAAAACGGGCTCTAATCAAAGCTAATCTTTAACGTTCGAATGACAGTGTTAACTTGTATTACACAGAAGGAAGCGGACTGCAGTCAGTAATAGGCAATTTACAAGCGCAACCAGTAAACAGTGGGAGCTAGTAAAGAGTTTTGTAACAGTTGAGGACCCTTCACACTTACATCTTAAGAGTTCAAAATAATTTTAGATAGTGAAGAAAAAAAATATCTTTCGCTATCGTCAAAGTAAGACCAGTGGATGTCTTAATGTGATTTCTGCCCGTATTCACAAACGATGCTTGCTTAAGTGAAGCAGTAAATCGAACGCACAGCGTTGAATAGAACTCTGTGATTGGTTCGTGTGTCACCCTGTGCGTCCACGCGCACTGTAAGACCTCATAGTAATGTTTGTGGTTACGGGCGTTAAAACTTTTTTGTTTTTTGTTATGCGGTGCCCTGTCAGTGCCTATTCACACTCACCAAAAAGGCCCGGATTATAGTCTTCGGGAAAGACAACAACAGTAACGATTTCCAGTCCATAGCTGTTCGCATAAAAGTGCGATTGTGGTCAAATACATGCCTTGTTTTGGATTAAAAAAAAAGTTATCGAACCGCTTAGTGCAAGCTGGTGTAATATTGGATTAAAAACATTGAAAAAAAAAACTCAAATCAAGTGTGAATTCTCCTTTACCAAGCTGTACGGAAGAAAGTAAAGGATGCTCTCTATTTAGCGTTCACTACAATTTATAGACTCAATGAAACCACAGCGCACTATAAACGCTACCTTGTAGCGCGGCTGGCTTAGGTAACATTTTAAACTGGATATACAGGGTGTGCGGTAAAACAAAGAAACTTGTAACTGAGCAATCTGTTACGTTTTTATAAACTGCCATCATCAGCATCGCAGTTATTACAGACTAGCTGTGCCCGCGACTTCGTACGAGTAAAATAGTTTTTGAATAATATTTCCCGTTTTTGCAACATTTTTCTTTACTGCTCCGCCCCTATGGGCTGTAGGGTGATGTTATTAGCCTAAAGCCTTCCTCGACAAATGGACTATCTCCTGCACAAACATAAATACATAAATATCCACTATAATAGGAATAATAGATGTTTCTATCCATTTAATATTAAGTTCATCTGTTAACTATCTATAGTAACCTTATGCCCGTTTTCGCCATCAATCCCTAATTTTTAAGTGACCCCTATGGTAACACATAACAGGAATTTTGTTGCCATAGGGTTCACTTAAAAATTAGGGATTAATAGTGAAAACGGGCATTAGACTTTTGTTTCAACTAAAATTAGTAAGACACGGGTCTTAACGCGACGTTTATTAATGAGTTACATTATGTACTCACGGCTTGACGTTTCTTGGCTTTTGTTTCATTTACGAAAAGGGAATTTATATGATCTGAACCATTTTTCAATCATAGCTATTTTTCCTTACGGAAGTTAGTGCCTCTATCCAATCTATTAACGTGGTTTCAAAACATGCTAGTTTTCATACCACCCTGTTTTTCCTAATAAGTTTATACAAAGTAAATAAAACAATTTCCTCGTGCATTGCAGAATTCACCTTAAAGCCAGATTGACTTTCGGTAGATATTATAACAAAAATGCTAACTATTTTAGTGCTTTTCTCTGAGATTGAAATAACACCTTCATTGATAAGACAAGCCTGAGGACCTAGACAAAGTAGCTGTCGTGACAGTTTTTATTTCGAAAAAGCTACGGAGCGAAATCTACTATAATATAAAAATGAATCGCAAAATGTGTTGGTAAGCGCATAACTCAATAACACCTGGACCAATTTTACGAATTTTTTTACGGCGAAAAAAATTCGAATAATTTCCGGGAAAACCCTAAAAAACAGCTCTTTTTTCAAGCAGGCGAAGCCGCGGTCGAAAAGCTAGTAACAAAACAATAAAAACGCTGGAGCTGGTTTTTGGATTACAGCACGTTTTTAACTTTGTCGCAGTTTTTTGCATACATCTTTGGCATAATAAAAATTGTGCTCATGAACATAAATCAGTCAATCAATATAATCTGTTTGTTTCAAGGGTACTATATCAATTAAATGGATTTAATACTTCTGCGAACAATAGAAACAAGGAAAAAATCAAGAAAATCAAAATTAATTTCCCTCAAATCTCTCGCAAATCATTTAAAAATGGCAACTCATTAACGTTCGACTGTTTCTTCCAATTAAAAACAAAGCTTATTCTTTTTATTTTATTCTTAGAAACGATTTCCCACCTAATCTTCCTGAACACCAGGTTTCGCTTTTTCAATCTTGATCAGAGGAATATTTAAATTGGAAAGGGGGGGTAGAAGGGGGGTTAAATCGGTTTTCGTCTAAACGGCAGGGACATTTACACCTTATCAGAAACAAAAGTGTTGGCATGAGCTGATAAAAGGTCGTTGAACTGTATTTATCGTTATGAATAAAGGATTTTCAGGGTCTTGACGCGTTTTTAGAGGTTAGTGAATTTTATTTTTTTCGCATTACACGTGATTAGGGGTGAGTTCCGTCCGGTTTTGAAATGACGTAGTTTGGACTGTGTCCGGCGGTGTCCGATGATATCCCGGACACTCTTTTTAAATCCGGTGTAAATGTTCTTACAGGGTCAGAACTTTCAGTTTGATTTCAATTTGAGAAACTATATTTGAAAAATTCTGTCAAAAATGTTTTTTATTTATTACCATTTTCGTTAGAATTGTACGTGAATAACCGAATTATAGCGGCCTGCATACAGCGTTTTGTAACGTAATTGTGCTAGCCTTGCCTAGTAAGCTAGTTAGTAGTAAATAGGGCAGAAATGCAATTTTGTTCGTATTTGTCTGGAGATAAACCAAAACGAGTGACAGCCCTACTTGTAATGATTGTTACCTTCATAATTTCATCCTTGGTTATTATACTCCTCCTTTTCATCCTTTTTTATTGCCTCCTTTATTTATACTTTTATTTTGTCTTCTATTAGAATATTGAACCGTATATTATTAATAACATAATTAGCCAATAACAGGTTTCCCTAATTACCTACTCCTTGTCAAGTCTTGAGTGTATTTGTTTTGCCCAATCAATATATGTAGTAAAAAGTTAATTCTGATTTGACCTGAATGGGTTTACTGACACCATTATAACAATAATTTCAAAACACCTACACTACATCTTCTTAAAAAAACAACACTTAGGCTGGGTTGCACCATCATACTTTAACTTTGACAAACGTCAAAAATCTGTCAAACGCAATACAAAAAGCACCGGTTATTGTTAATGTTACGGTTAAAATAAGGTAGTGCAACTCAGCCTTAATTCTTGTCCTGAAAATAAAGATAGAGTTGGTAGAGTCGCGTTTTGTATAAGTAGTATACGTAATAATATCCCTCGAGTAAGTAGGTATCTTCAATTTAGGAAAACCTGATCGGCTTAAAAAACTATTTACCTTATATTAATTACCTCAGTAGGTAATAATCTCTTATCACAGATTTGTAAGATAGACGTTAACTTTACGTCGACATAATTATTACGAAAGAAGCACAAAAGGGTGTTACATCGTCCATTTTGCAAGAAAAAATAATCGCTTGTTGGCTAATAAAATAAAAAGTAGCTAAGTTTCATAACAAATTACCTTTTACAAGGTTGAACCACTCTACATTTTACTACTAGCGCCATCTAGGAAAGCAGTGTAGAACTAACATAGCGTGTGCTTTATTTAACCGGTTGGGATGCTTTGAGTGTTGCCAACAAAGTAGTCTCTACATTTTTTGTTAGATGGCAGTAAATACCAGAAACATATTTCCAAAAAATAAATCAACAGGTTGCAAATTTTTTATTCTAAACGAGAGAGGCTTTTTACTTGTAACAATTTTTGCAAACAATGAGGGTTTTCGCGATTGAAGGATCCGCCAGATGGCGATACGTGGACGCGGGGTCCAGATGCCGCGTGATTGGTTATTTTTGACATGACATTGACAGATATGTCAAAATCCACCAATCACGCAGCGGTCGGACCCCACGTCCGCGTCCCGCCATCTGGCGGATTTTTCAATCGCGAAAAGCCTCATTAGCTGCTAAATCACTATTTTCTCAAATTAAACTGAGCTTACTATGCCGACTTGCAGACCAGACATACTAAACAAACTTACTTAAATAGAGATAGAGACATAAAACATTCGTGACTCTGTAAAAAATGCTATAATATCTTCATCTAGAACAGGGATGGCGAACCAATGGCACGCGCCACAATATTTAAGGCACGCCACCAGTCACCCCAAAATTCACGATGAAATAAAATAGTTTAGAATGAGGGCTATCGTATTTAATTTTGCCCTCA
The DNA here is from genome assembly GCF_963855985.1 of Ostrinia nubilalis. Taxonomy (NCBI): domain Eukaryota; kingdom Metazoa; phylum Arthropoda; class Insecta; order Lepidoptera; family Crambidae; genus Ostrinia; species Ostrinia nubilalis. Next base: position 1,990,881 of record NC_087110.1, read on the forward strand.
TCAATTGGCGCCACTGTAGAGCAAGGTACTGTCACTCGCCACCATGTACGATGCCCCCTAATTGCTAGAATTAAGTGGCACGTCTACGACTACATCAAAATTGTTTTTAGAAAAGTGGCACGTTGCTACAGGTTCGCCATCCCTGCTCTAGAACGATTCAAACCTCTAAACACTGACACTGGCATTGTAGTCCAGCTCATGAACCATGACCAAAATAAAAACAATATAGTCCATATTTTACTGTAGTGTGGGCAGGCCTCCTACTAGGTGGACCGACGATCTGGCAAAGGTCGCGGGAAGAGCCTGGATGCGGGCAGCGCAGGACCGTGCATTGTGAAAAACCTTGGAGGAGGCCTTTGTCCAGCAGTGGACGTCATTTGGCTGAAACGAAGTACATTTAGGGGAAAGTAGTACGAGTTGATCCCCTGGGGTAAGATGATCTTTCGCGATTGTGCTGAAACCACTAACGTCATTTAGTTTCTTTCACTGGTAAAACATAGCTCTGGACACATCCCCGCCTCAGTCAAATCGTAATGGTGGCGTGAGCGATACATTAAATTTGACGAGAAAAAAGAAAAATTGTGTACTTCTGTTCTAAAATAGGCATGACTTTGAACTTATGTTACTTTTATTCAAACAATGTTAAATGTAATTACTGTTGTCGTTAGGCTTTCTATTATGTTTAATTTTAATATTTTGGCCATAAAAACGTAGCCGCGTACTTGTAGATTATTTTAGCAAATATTTAACAAAAAGTGGGTCTTGGGTCAAGATGATCCCTTCCTATATGTACGAGATGATCCCTGGGAATTAAAACAAAAAAGTCAATGGAGTAGGTAAAGGGAAGTGAAATAAAAGAAAGAGAACTTCATATAACTCACCTGAGTCTGAAGGAGATGATACTGAGTGGCTGTACTGAACAGAAAAGTTTTCAAACGATACCAAGGGTGAAGGATGGATAAAATGTTATGCATGTGGAAAATGGGGCCATAAAGCATGTGCTGTGGTTGAGGTTAATGAAGCAGGTGAATTTATTTGTGATATATTCAACACAGCTCCAGGCAAAAAGCGTTTCAATTATTTAAACGCTTTTTAGCAGGTACTAAGAAAGAATCAGTTATTTTCGTTATTTAATTCGTAAATGTTTTTCTTTTCAAACTTTTTAACAATTTGTTCGCATAATTAGGTACTCCGAAAGGAATATAACCAGAAAAGAATAGATCATAGAACAGAATCATAGGGATCATCTTACCCCTACCTGGGGGATCATCTTACCCACAGGGGTGTACAAGATGATCACTTTGTAAGGTTTGGCAAAAAATGAAATATTTTAATGAAACCTCAATTAATTTCTAGTTTTGAGTATAAGGAAAGTTGGATAGATAAATATACTAGTAGTAATCGTCTTTATTTTTGGTTTACCTTGAAAAATATGTATTTTACAGCGATTCCCGCTTAAGGGGATCATCTCGTACTACTTTCCCCTATTTACTGATAAAAGACTAACAAAGACTTTCGCTACCATTATGATCGCTCTACTTTTGACCGCCTGTATAAAAGAGGGTAATGTTTGACCACGTGTGTGGGTCTATAGTCCATAGAAGGCTTTGTGTTCGCATACCCAGGAGCCTCCAAATAGTCCGTATTTATGTTACTAGTATTCATACTGATACAGAAGCAAAATCGTGCGTAAAGGCGCGCTGTGTAATGGGAGGTCGATTCTTGAGTTTTGATAATAGAATATGTTTAAGAAAGTTATTAATTACTTTTAGGCTGGGTTGCACTATATTACTTTAATTTTGACAAACGTCAAAAATCTGTCAAACTCCATACAAAAAACACCGGTTATCATTATAGTTTCGGTCAAAGTTAGGTGGTGCAATTCAGCCTTATTTTTTTGAATGCAAAGGAATGGCAAGGCAAAGGTAATTATAACTGGACACTTTCCTTTGGTTTTCCGTAGGTATGTTATTATTTCTTCTTCTTACAGGATTTTCAATATGTGGGATTCTTGGTTGCGATGGTTAAAAATATGTATTTCAAATCTTAGCTATGCGGATTTTGATCAAATATAAAGCAGTAAATTTAAATGTAGGAAAACTTTGTAGCCGTTTATTCCTATAGCCGCAAAAAATAAAATTAGGGGGGTTAAATAGGATAAAAGTTTTATGAAGTACGCATTAATTATCTACCCCTATGTCTGTAAGCAGACTTGATGCACGTGGGTAAAGCCTCGTGTAAAAGTTATAGTCTCTTATATTTATGGATTTGGTAGAAATAAGAAATTGTTTAGCTAAACTACGTAATTTAAACACTCCCCTTAATAAATAACACAAGTCGTTTCAACTTTTGAACCTCTAACCAATAATTACAATCGTAAGTCAAACTTACGCACAGTAGTGCTGTGAACACAGCCTACATTTTCGTTGAAAAACAGCACTTATCGCAAGTACCTAAGGTGCTATGTTTCGCTCAATGTGCTGTATATCTATTTCAAAGCATATAGTGCAAGAATCGGGTCCCTGGTCGGATATGGGCGTCGTAATGAGCGACCGAGGACCTTATGTGGAATATATTGTGGGAACAGGGGAGCAGTGGAGTCGCTGTATAGTTCTGTTGGAATTCACGAAGGCGAGTGAGCTCTTCATGTGTAGTGGCTCGCTACTGTTCGTTTTTTAAAAGTTTTGATAGACATTACACTATCGTTATGTGCAATGTGCATGTACACATACACACACAAGTAAAGCCCACTCGCCTTCGTGAGTTGCAAGAACTATATAACGTTGTTTAAATTCAAAATATGTCTTATCATAAAACTAAAATATCATTCTGGAAGTGGGTAGTCAATGCGAAAAAACGCTCAACGGTTGGAATGTGCAGGTGTCAAAATGTCCATACGGACCGGCTGTTAGTGTGGCAAAAAGTATGAACGTCGAAATTTATCGTCAAAACAAATGTTTTATCGATTTTTAAAAGAGAAGCCTTAGTGAAGTTCTGGAAGTCCACATACCACATCCTGCTTACCTTCCTACATTTCGCTTCCGCCAAATCAATAAATATTAATCTTCTTCCAAAAATATTTGTTTGCATATTTTGCGCTGACACTGTGGCACCTATAGATAGTCAACTATACTTAGTAAAACTGTAAGGAAAAATGAAATAAAGTAAACAGACTATTGGCTAGACAGTGAAGGTGAGAAATATTGAATAGTAGACTGTACAAATGACAGTGTGATATAATCAGGCTTGTTATTGACTGCTTATTTCGTAATTATTTAAGAGATAAAAAATCCTGATCACGTATATTCGCCGCGAACAAAAAATTGCTCATTCGTTCGCAAACGTTCGCCGCTCGTTTACCACTAGTCTTTCTCGTCCCGTGCGAGCATTTCTGTGTAGACACAGAGCCGCTCCATAGTTCTCCCTGTTCCCTTGACAGAGGGCGCGGTCATCGACCTCTGATATTGGTATTAACCTTAACAGTTAGCGTTTAGCTCCTATGAGTAATCTCCCCATCTCACGAGACGATCCAAGGAATACAGGAATGGGAATGGGAATGGTAATTGTCTTTTGGTTTATTAGCGGTTTAACGGTTTTACTTGACTATGACGTATGCGGGTAATTTAATTTGTAGCGGTTAAAGTTGGAAGCTGAAATAAAGGAAATAACTGGATGTTTTTACAAATAAGTAACAGTTTGTGTTAGGCTGAGTTGCACCACCTAACTTTGACCGTAACTATAACGATAACCAGTGTTTTTTGCATGGATCTTGACAGATTTTTTACGTTTGTCAAAGTTAAAGTAAGATGGTGCAACACAGCCTTAGTTTTCTGGGATTTAAATCTATATCTATACTTCTACTCGTATATCTACGAGTATACTAATATTATAAATGCGAAAGTAACTCTGTTTGTCAATTTTGATGAAATTTGGCATAGTTTTTATCCCGGTTTTTGAAACAGGGACGCGCGCGATGAAGTTTTTGTTCTGTCACAGGACAGACAAAATTCCACGCTGGCGAAGCCGTGGGCGGAAAGCTAGTATTGAATCCAACCAAAATGAATGCAAATGTTTAACAATAAAACCTATGACAACCAAATAAGACGCCAAATGATTAGCTTGATATGCATCTTTTGCTATAATTTTTATTCTATAGCTTTCATCCATCGAAAAGCCAAAACTTACTGCTTCTTTATTAACTGTGAAATTATGTTACAATGGAATTCGCGCTTTTTGTTTTGTTTAGAGAAAAACTGTAGCAGTGGTTTTTCCACTAGAACACGATCAGAAGAAGGAAATGAAACAACAGTTGTTCATCGAAAAGTAGTTCATACCTTCAATACAGTAGAAATCATATTTCCAAATCCATCAATAAGTTATCAGGCAAATTCTCTCCATCATACAAAGTTATTTCATTTCCTTCTTCTGATCGTGTTCTAGTGGAAAAACCACTGCTACAGTTTTTCTCTAAACAAAACAAAAAGCGCGAATTCCATTGTAACATAATTTCACAGTTAATAAAGAAGCAGTAAGTTTTGGCTTTTCGATGGATGAAATCCAAAAAATATCTAAATAATATTTGAAATCTGTACTGGTAAAATTACTACGGTATCGCATAAACCATTTAAAGACGTAGCACATTTATTGACCCGGAAAGGGATCGTAACCGTATCAACTCGAGGCGGTCAGTATTCTTTGTATCAAACTCCACACTGCAACGCACACTTATCCTCACCGTAACGAAAACGCCTCGCGGTTGACAGCGCGCGAAAGATGATGAGAGCTCACAAAAGGCGATACGGTGTTGATCCCTTTCTGAGTTGGTAAGTCGACTATGACCTTTAATCGCTAAATCAGAAAAGGAAAAGCGCCCAAACTATCTTTTGTTGCAAAAACTGTCAAAAAGGGTGTCCAAGTTAAACGTTTTCAATGGTTAGGTTCAAAAAAGATTCTCTGCCTTTAATGGGACTTGAACTTTTCAGCCACCTTTCCTTCAATTTCCCAAGAATGTCAAAGTAAAAATAAGTTTTCCATGCCTTGAAATTGGGGACGGTTTCCTTCGCTCGTATTTCGATGACGGTGCAAAGTCATACGATTGTCACTTGTCCCATAATTCTGTATAAAGTGAACCTACTGTTCTTCTTCCACTGTACAATTCCTAACACCTATTCGTATCATTGTGATGTTACCACAAATGATCCGTTGTTAGCACTCCAATAAGGAAGGGGGCAATTTGATGCTGAGGAGCGTTAGAAATAGGTCGGAGGTAGGCAGTGGTTCTGTTGAGATACGTGTAAGAGCCGTTTCCGGTTCGAATCCGTGAAAATATGTATCTAAAAAACACTAGACATTTAAGCGTCCACTTGCCGGTATCGTACGCAACGGACTCATCGTACAAAACACATCGTATCGGATGTGCGATGCGTACGATGCGGACAGGTGGACGCACTTATATGAGTTTCTATAAAAATAATGCTACGATACGATCCGTTGCGTGCGATACGTCCGATGCGTACGATATCGACATGTGGACGCTAGCCTTTAAAATGACGGACATCGGATCTAGTACGTAAACTACCATACATACAGTTCTACACCTACTATGGAATATATTTTACTGATTCGGATCTAGCGTTCTTCGAAACCGCTCTTACGTCACCGTTTTTCTTTACGTCATGGTCTCATACTGAGCGGTTATTATTATGGTATCTTCCTAATTTATGATTAAAATCATCTCAGAACATTTAGATTTAAATATAGCCTACACTCCCGACACTGGTCAGACGGGCTGGGGATGTTCGCACATTTATAATTATGTTTTCATCTCCCATATTTGTATTTGGCAGGTAACCTAAAATTAGGTACTTATTAATTCGTAACAGGTAAGGGACAGACTTACAGTAGATAAAGAGGCGTAGTTTTAACCTACTTACTGTATTTATAGCACACTTTGTAACAAACATACGCGTCTTTGTAAAAGCCAATGTTATACGCAGGTAGGTACTCAGTGTAAGTGCTGGAACTTTGGTAAAAGTTTCAATGCGCAGTACAGTGTCACCACAAAAACTATAAACTTAAATAAAATATACTCACCACTTGAATTCAGTAGGCAGGGGGGAAAACTTAGGATAGTCATATTGTGCACATTGTTCTTGTGCATTTGTGTAGCCATTAAAACAACAAAACCTTTAGAGTAGGCGCACACCGTTGATTTTTAGTTGGCCGATAGTTGTGCCCGATTTTAATTTGTATGAAGAATCGGCCAAATTGAATCGGCGTAGTGTGCGCACTCCCATACATGCCCAATTGCCCATACTGATCAACTGCCCGACTAAACTATCGGCCGACGAAAAATCAACGGTGTGCGCCTACTCTTATAAAAATCAAATCCGATTTAAATTTTAATCCTACGGGCCTACTACAGCAGTGTGACATTTTAACACCCCATAAAAATTATGTCAAACTTAATTATTTACGCCCGTATTCACAAACGATGCTTGCTTAACTGAAGCAGCAAATCGAACGCACAGCGTTGATAGAGCTCTGTGATTATTTCGTGTGTCACCCTGTGCGTCCACGTGCACTGTGAGACATAGTAATTGTTACGGACAGCCGCTCGGGCGTGTTACGGACAGCCGCTCGGGCGTGCGGAAATAAGAAAAACCTTCGGATTAAAAAAAAAGATGTATTCCTGCAAAATATGCCCACAACGGCTATCAAAAAACAACAACTTCAGAACTAAAACGAAAGGTATCAAAAGTAATAAAAAAAGTATAAAAAACATAGACAATATAAAAAAGAGGTTGGTCCACCAATCGGTTCCCAACATCCTCCCCTCCTGTGGCGAAGCCACACTACTCTAGGGGTGCACCGACAGGTGGATCAGCCTGGATGGAATGGGAATGAAGCACCTAAGATGGCATGAACGGTGTAAGGGCTTCAGGGCAATCGGGGTCTCTACGGGGCGTCATGTGCGGAGCCACTGGCGGTTGAAAGGACCTAGAAATGCCAGGGTTGGCTCCAGCTTCTGCCATGGACTTCAATATGCTGGAAGCGCCGACGAAAGCCGTCCCATTGTCGGGAAAAATCTTCAATGGAGCGCCGCGTCGTGCAATAAAACGCCTCCAACGCCATGAGCGCGCTGTCTGTCGATAAACTGGCCACCAGCTCCAAATTAACCTCTCTCGCAGTCAAGCAGGTGAAGAGTGTGATCCAACGTTTCTCATGCCTTCGCCCCGCTGTGATGAGAACTGAACCCATGCAATCTAGCCCCACGCAAGTAAAAGGCGCCGGTGATGCACTAGTCTCTCCGGAGGTAGGTCTTCAATGGGCGGAGACATGGCTTTCGCTTTATTAAGAATGCACCAGGCACACTGTAGGACGATGGATCGAATGAAGGTCCGCAGATGAAGCACCCAAAAACCTCGACGGACTTCATTCATCACGAGTCTTGGTTGGGCGTGCGCAGCTTCCTGGTGGTAATGTCTTAACATAAGCTGTACTGTTCTACGCCGGCTATCCAGGAGCTGCATGGGACGCTTTGTCGAAACTGGAGCTTCCGCTGTATCGATGCGACCGCGGAATCGAGCAATGCCTTCATTGACCTTATACGGTGCGAGCTTCCAAATTCGGCTCCGCTTTTCAACTGGGGCAGACCTTTGCAGCGCCTCATATTCCTCCGAGAAAGATTCCCTCTGGCAACTCCCTCAGCCCTCAGCAGGTCTTCAGCTTCAAGAGGTTTCAAAAGCTTCATGAAATGACGAGATGAGGATGGACGTCGTGAATGATGATTTAAAAGACTATCCAAACGAGTCGAAATTAATTTTGAATTTATTCGATTTCTAAGAATTTTGATAAATTGGTGCGCACGGGCAGTAGCGCGCACAAATCTCAGCCAAACAGAAAAACGCGTCGAATCTGGTTCGACCGGGATAGACGTATCTATCGTTACATGAATGCTATCAACGTTCTTAAATTCTCGAAAGCATTCTTTACTTAGAGCTGACGAAGGTTTAGTATTTCGCCAAAGCTTCAACTGATCGCTGGGTAAGGCCTCATCCCAGCCAACCTTGGCTGTCCAGGTAGCTTGGAGGAGGTTTCGTCCGTGAATAGTAAATGGCGATAAAATGCCCATCGGATCAATCAAACGCGTAAAAAAAGAAAGTACGTCGCGTTTGGTTAACCTGGACGGAAACTCCTCAGGGAACTCAGGACGAAAGCTTAAAACATCACCAAATTGACCGCTCGAGAGACGGTCGTCTAGAAGGTGAATAGTTCGTTGTTGTTGAGACCCAAATGATCGCGGGAGTTTAGACACACCGAGTGCCTCCAATTTAAAATTCTCCCTAACTAAAAAATCTAAGGTCTCTAATGAAGATTCCTCAACAACGTCTAAATGATTGACGAACTCAACTGGCTTGGTCTTACTATTGCTAGCGCTAGCGCCATGTACCACCCAGCCCAAATGCGTTAAAGTCGCGACTGGTTGGTCACGCAAACCTGACTTGACTTCACGAGCAATAGAAAGATGCCAGTCCCCTGCTCCTATTAAAATAGTAGGGGTACCTTCAGTAAATGAAACCTCTTTTGCAATCTCTGACAGATGTGCATAAGCTGAAATATCAGAATAATTAACAAATTGTTTAGACAAGTTCAGATTTTTTATGGTTCTTGCATTATTAATTGTGTATGAAGTAGAAGTATACTTTCCTTTAATTTTGAAACTGACAAAACGAGTTTTATCCTCCCTAGACATTCCTCCTACTCCTTGAACCCGTACACGACCTTCTGGTCCACTCAAACCCAAACGATCAGCAATGTCTGAGTCAATTAACGTAGCTGTGGAACCGTCATCCAAAAGAGCTAACGTCTCTACCTCACCTAAAGGGCCGCTAACTATGACCGGTAACACTTTTAGTAAAACTTTCTGAGACTGGAACGGTTCATGGGAACTCGCGTAGGTAGAGTTGTTATCGACTGTACTCGATGGTTGAGTCGTTGTGGATTTTTCCAAAGGAGTATTAGTTTCAGTTGAGAAAACTTTTTGTTGTGGCGTAGGCGTTACTTTTTGGTGTGACGTTGACGTCTGTCGAACTGGCATGCTAGCACCATGCAATAATTTATGATGAAAATACTGACAGCCGTCAATGTCACATCGACCAGACTTACATTTACGCCAAAGATGACGTTTCTCACCTAAACAATAAAAACATCGGCGAGATTTGCAAATAAAAATCATTCTTTCGTCTGCGGAAATGTTTTTAAATTTAGGACAATCAGCCAAAACATGTTTACCGTTACAAAAACCGCATACTCCAGAATCGTGTACAAAAGTGTTGTGACAAAAATCAACACGTTTGTGTTTCGTGTGTTCAACACGTTCACTGGGAATTTGGAAGTGAAGGCCAAACTGGGCGTGACAACGAGCTTCCTCGCTCAAGAAATCTGCTAGCATCTCCAGCTTCGTGCAGCTTGAGGAATGTTTAGCTGCGTAGTGAATCCACAGGCTGCGAAGAAGCGGTGTTAATTTAACTAAAAGTGAATTGTACAAATCGGGTGAATAAAGATATTCTTTACGGTCTAAATGTTTCACTGTAGCTACTAAATTCTGCACTCTACAGGCAATGAGGTTCAAATCTTTATTGTCGTCGTGCAACCTAGGTAGCGCTCTAACCGCTGAAAGTTCCTCAGCGAGAATGAACTCAGGGCGTGCAAAACGGTCTTCTAGTGCCCGTAAAAGTTCCTGAGGATCAGTAGCTGTTAAGGCCAATGCTGAAACAGAAAGAGCAGCCTCTCCTCTTAAGGCTGATCTGATTCGAGCTAGGTTTTCCGATGACGTAAATGCTCTATAAGTCTGCGTGTAGGTGCGCCTGAATGGTAACCAATCGGTAGCCTTACCCGCGAAGATTGGTAAGTCACAGATCCTGGGCTTATTACCAAGTGACATTATAGCTCGTGCCAAATCTTCAACGGCGCTGGTATGGTTCTTCTCCGCACGATGTGGAGTTTGAGAGTCGTGCGAGCGAGGAAAAGGAGATGGTTGCGGGATGACAGGACCCACGGCTTCCGGGATTGGAGGTTGAGTGGAAGGTGGGAACTCGGCCGGCAAACTGTGAAGCATAGATTGGACAGAATTAGCATGCGAAGAATTTGAAGCCACCTTGGAAGATGCTGCTTCCAAGGTCGCTAACCTATGTTGCGGACAGCCGCTCGGGCGTGCGGAAATAAGAAAAACCTTCGGATTAAAATGAAGATATATTTCTGCAAATATTGCCCACAACGGCTATCAAAAAACATCAACTTCAAACTAAAACAAAACGTATCAAAAGTAATAAAAAAAGTATAAAAAACATAGACAATATAAAAAAGAGGTTGGTCCACCAATCGGTTCTCAAGTTGGGCGTGCGCAGCTTTCTGGTGGTAGTGTCTTAACATAAGCTGTACTCTTCTATGCCAGCCATCCAGGAGCATGGGACGCTTTGTCGAAACTGGAGCTATCGATGCGACCGCGGAGTCGTGCAATGTCCTCATTGTCCATATACGGTGCGAGCTTCCAAAATCGGCTCCGCTTTTCAACTGGGACAGACCTTTGCAGCGCCTCATATTCCTCCGAGAAGGATTCCTTCTGGTAACTCCTGAATATATGTTGCTCAGCCCTCAGCAAGTCCTCGGCTTCAAGAGGTTTCAAAAGCTTCACGAAATGACAAGATGAGGATGGACGTCGTGAATGATGATTTAAAAGATTATCCAAACGAGTCGAAATTAATTTTGAATTTATTCGATTTCTTAGAATTTGGATAAATTGGTGCGCACGGGCAGTAGCACGCACAAATCTCAGCCAAACAGAAAAACGCGTCGAATCTGCTACGACCGGGATAGACGTATCTATCGTTATATGAATGCTATCAACGTTCTTAAAGTCTCGAAAGCATTCTTTACTTAGAGCTGACGAAGGTTTAGTATTTTGCCAAAGCTTCAACTGGTCGCTGGGTAAGGCCTCATCCCAGCCAACCTTGGCTGTCCAGGTAGCCTGGAGGAGGATTCGTCCGTGAATAGTAAATGGCGATAAAATGCCCATCGAATCAATCAAACGCATAAAATAGGAAAGTGTATCGCGTTTGATCAACCTGGACGGAACCTCCTCAGGGAACTCAGGACGAAAGCTTAAAACATCACCAAATTGACCGCTCGAGAGACGGTCGTCTAGAAGGCGAATAGTTCGTTGTTGTTGAGACCCAAATGATCGCGGGAGTTTAGACACACCGAGTGCCTCAGATTTAAAATTCTCCCTAACTAAAAAATCTAAGGTCTCTAATGAAGATTCCTCAACAACGTCTAAATGATTGACGTACTCAACTGGCTTGGTCTTACTATTGCTAGCGCTAGCGCCATGTACCACCCAGCCCAAATGCGTTAAAGTCGCGACTGGTTGGTCACGCGAACCTGACCTGACTTCACGAGCAATAGAAAGATGCCAGTCCCCTGCTCCTATTAAAATAGTAGGGATACCTTCAGTAAATGAAATTTCTTTTGCAATCTCTGACAGATGTGCACATGCTGAAATATCAGAATAATTAACAGATTGTCTAGACAAGTTCAAGTTCTTTATAGTTCTTGCATTATTAATTGTGTATGAAGTAGAAGTATACTTTCCTTTAATTTTGAAACTGACATAACGAGTTTTATCCTCCCTAGACATTCCTCCTACTCCTTGAACCCGTACATGACCTTCTGGTCCACTCAAACCCAGACGATCAGCAATGTCCGAGTCAATTAACGTAGCTGTGGAACCGTCATCCAAAAGAGCTAACGTCTCTACCTCACCTAAAGGGCCGCTAACTATGACCGGTAACACTTTCAGTAAAACTTTCTGAGACTGGAACGGTTCATGGGAACTCGCGTAGGTAGAGTTGTTATCGACTGTACTCGATGGTCGAGTCGTTGTGGATTTTTCCAAAGGAGTATTAGTTTCAGTTGAGAAAACTTTTTGTTGTGGCGTAGACGTTACTTTTTGGTGTGACGTTGACGTCTGTCGAACTGGCAGGCTAGCACCATGCAGTAATTTATGATGAAAATACTGACAGCCGTCAATGTCACATCGACCAGACTTACATTTACGCCAAAGATGACGTTTCTCACCTAAACAATAAAAACATCGGCGAGATTTGCAAATAAAAATCATTCTTTCGTCTGCGGAAACGTTTTTAAATTTAGGACAATCAGCCAAAACATGCTTACCATTACAAAAACCGCATACTCCAGAATCGTGTACAAAAGTGTTGTGACAAAAATCAACACGTTTGTGTTTCGTGTGTTCAACACGTTCACTGGGAATTTGGAAGTGAAGGCCAAACTGGGCGTGACAACGCGCTTCCTCGCTCAAGAAGTCTGCTAGCATCTCCAGCTTCGTGCAGCTTGAGGAATGTTTAGCTGCGTAGTGAATCCACAGGCTGCGAAGAAGCGGTGTTAATTTAACTAAAAGTGAATTGTACAAATCGGGTGAATAAAGATATTCTTTACGGTCTAAATGTTTCACTGTAGCTACTAAATAAACGTTGGATCACACTTTTCACCTGCTTGACTGCGAGAGCGATCCATTTGGAGCTGGTGGCCAGTTTATCGACAGACAGCGCGCTCATGGCGTTGGAGGCGTTTTATTGCACGACGCGGCGCTCCATTGAAGATTTTTCCCGACAATGGGACGGCTTTCGTCGGCGTTTCCAACATTTTGAAGTCCATGGCAGAAGCTGGAGCCAACCCTGGCATTTCTTGGTCCTTTCAACCGCCAGTGGCTCCGCACATGACGCCCCGTAGAGACTGCCTTGTATGCCATGCTCCGAGAAACGAAGAAGCTCTTGTTAATACCAGCCGACCCTCATTGCCCTGAAGCCCTTACACCGTTCATGCCATCTTAGGTGCTTCATTCCCATTCCATCCAGGCTGATCCACCTGTCGGTGCACCCCTAGAGTAGTGTGGCTTCGCCACAGGAGGGGAGGATGTTGGGAACCGATTGGTGGACCAACCTCTTTTTATATTGTCTATGTTTTTTATACTTTTTTTATTACTTTTGATACCTTTTGTTTAGTTTGAAGTTGATGTTGTTTTGATAGCCGTTGTGGGCAATATTTGCAGAAATATATCAACTATGTGAAGGACAGCCGCTCGGGCGTGCGGAAATAAGAAAAACCTTCGGTTAAAATGAAGATATATTTCAGCAATAATATGCCCACAACGGCTATCAAAAAACACCAACTTCAGAACTAAACAAAAGGTATCAAAAGTAATAAAAAAAGTATAAAAAACATAGACAATATAAAAAAGAGGTTGGTCCACCAATCGGTTCCCAACATCCTCCCCTCCTGTGGCGAAGCCACACTACTCTAGGGGTGCACCGACAGGTGGATCAGCCTGGATGGAATGGGAATGAAGCATCTAAGATGGCATGAACGGTGTAAGGGCTTCAGGGCAATCGGGGTCTCTACGTATCTCTGCAGTGGGCTGTGGGCGGCTATTAACAAGAGCTTCTGTTTTTCTCGGAGCATGGCATACAAGGCAGTCTCTACGGGGCGTCATGTGCGGAGCCACTGGCGGTTGAAAGGACCAAGAAATGCCAGGGTTGGCTCCAGCTTCTGCCATGGACTTCAAAATGTTGGAAACGCCGACGAAAGCCGTCCCATTGTCGGGAAAAATCTTCAATGGAGCGCCGCGTCGTGCAATAAAATGCCTCCAACGCCATGAGCGCGCTGTCTGTCGATAAACTGGCCACCAGCTCGAAATAATCTCTCTCGAAGTCACGCAGGTGAAGAGTGCGATCGTGCAACGTTTCTCATGCCTTCGGCCCGCTGTGATGAGAACTGGACCCATGCAATCTAGCCACACGTCAGTAAAAGGCGTCGGTGATGCGCTAGTCTCTCCGGAAGTAGATCTCCAATGGGGGGGAGACATGGCTTTCGCCTTATTAAGAATGCACCAGGCACACTGTAGGACGATGGATCGAATGGAGGCCCGCAGATGGAGCACCCAAAAACCTCGACGGACTGCATTCATCACAAGTCTTGGTTGGGCGTGCGCAGCTTTCTGGTGGTAGTGTCTTAACATAAGCTGTACTCTTCTATGCCAGCCATCCAGGAGCATGGGACGCTTTGTCGAAACTGGAGCTATCGATGCGACCGCGGAGTCGTGCAATGTCCTCATTGTCCGTATACGGCGCGAGCTTCCAAATTCGGCTCTGCTTTTCAACTGGGGCAGACCTTTGCAGCGCCTCATATTCCTCCGAGAAAGATTCCCTCTGGCAACTCCCTCAGCCCTCAGCAGGTCTTCAGCTTCAAGAGGTTTCAAAAGCTTCATGAAATGACGAGATGAGGATGGACGTCGTGAATGATGATTTAAAAGACTATCCAAACGAGTCGAAATTAATTTTGAATTTATTCGATTTCTAAGAATTTTGATAAATTGGTGCGCACGGGCAGTAGCGCGCACAAATCTCAGCCAAACAGAAAAACGCGTCGAATCTGGTTCGACCGGGATAGACGTATCTATCGTTACATGAATGCTATCAACGTTCTTAAATTCTCGAAAGCATTCTTTACTTAGAGCTGACGAAGGTTTAGTATTTCGCCAAAGCTTCAACTGATCGCTGGGTAAGGCCTCATCCCAGCCAACCTTGGCTGTCCAGGTAGCTTGGAGGAGGTTTCGTCCGTGAATAGTAAATGGCGATAAAATGCCCATCGGATCAATCAAACGCGTAAAAAAAGAAAGTACGTCGCGTTTGGTTAACCTGGACGGAAACTCCTCAGGGAACTCAGGACGAAAGCTTAAAACATCACCAAATTGACCGCTCGAGAGACGGTCGTCTAGAAGGTGAATAGTTCGTTGTTGTTGAGACCCAAATGATCGCGGGAGTTTAGACACACCGAGTGCCTCCAATTTAAAATTCTCCCTAACTAAAAAATCTAAGGTCTCTAATGAAGATTCCTCAACAACGTCTAAATGATTGACGAACTCAACTGGCTTGGTCTTACTATTGCTAGCGCTAGCGCCATGTACCACCCAGCCCAAATGCGTTAAAGTCGCGACTGGTTGGTCACGCAAACCTGACTTGACTTCACGAGCAATAGAAAGATGCCAGTCCCCTGCTCCTATTAAAATAGTAGGGGTACCTTCAGTAAATGAAACCTCTTTTGCAATCTCTGACAGATGTGCATAAGCTGAAATATCAGAATAATTAACAAATTGTTTAGACAAGTTCAGATTTTTTATGGTTCTTGCATTATTAATTGTGTATGAAGTAGAAGTATACTTTCCTTTAATTTTGAAACTGACAAAACGAGTTTTATCCTCCCTAGACATTCCTCCTACTCCTTGAACCCGTACACGACCTTCTGGTCCACTCAAACCCAAACGATCAGCAATGTCTGAGTCAATTAACGTAGCTGTGGAACCGTCATCCAAAAGAGCTAACGTCTCTACCTCACCTAAAGGGCCGCTAACTATGACCGGTAACACTTTTAGTAAAACTTTCTGAGACTGGAACGGTTCATGGGAACTCGCGTAGGTAGAGTTGTTATCGACTGTACTCGATGGTTGAGTCGTTGTGGATTTTTCCAAAGGAGTATTAGTTTCAGTTGAGAAAACTTTTTGTTGTGGCGTAGGCGTTACTTTTTGGTGTGACGTTGACGTCTGTCGAACTGGCATGTTAGCACCATGCAGTAATTTATGATGAAAATACTGACAGCCGTCAATGTCACATCGACCAGACTTACATTTACGCCAAAGATGACGTTTCTCACCTAAACAATAAAAACATCGGCGAGATTTGCAAATAAAAATCATTCTTTCGTCTGCGGAAACGTTTTTAAATTTAGGACAATCAGCCAAAACATGTTTACCGTTACAAAAACCGCATACTCCAGAATCATGTATGTTAGGGATATATTAAGTCCGCTACAGAGCAATAAATACAGTGGTTGGTAGTAACATAATAAATATATTGGTATCAAAGCACACGTAGAATATTTACAATAGAGAGTTCGGCACAGCCATTACACAGCTAAAGACAACATCACATTTGAATATAAATGACAGTTCTATCATAGCGGTTCCAGCTAGCCAGCTCTACGTTATACAGCATGAAGGTGCTCATCAACACACCCCCTCAACTCATGCTTTATACAAGGCACTAGAGTACGCGCAACCCTAACCCTTTACTCAGCAAGTGATGCCTTATACGAGGCAAAGGTTTGGTGAAAATATCTGCCAGCATATTTTCAGTTGCCAAATGTTCTAAAGTTATCGACTTATTGTCACGCAGCACATCCCTTTTAAAGAAATGCCTAATGTCGATGTGCTTACTTTTCGCGTGATAAACACCGTGATCTTCAGCTAGACAGATAGCAGCCAAGTTATCAGCATGCATGCTTACCTTAGACCAATGGTGAAGACCAAGTTCCTTCAGTAAGCCATTCAAATACACTGCTTCTTTCATAGCTTCCGCTAAACTTACAAATTCAGCCTCACAAGTCGACGTCGCAACGATGCGTTGCTTTTGTGATGCCCATGAGATACCTGCTCCGCCTAAAATGAAAACATAGCCGGTAAAAGATCGTCTATCTGTTTCACAGTTACCCCAATCTGCATCCGCATAACCTTGAATGCACTTACCCATCGGTTTAAATGTTAAACCCTGAGTAATCGTACCTTTTAGGTACCTAAGGATCCGCTTTGCAGCTCTCCAATGAGTTTCCTGAGGATTCTCTGAAAATTGTGCGAGTTTTGCCGTCGCGTTCGCGATATCTGGTCTAGTCGCTACGCTCAAGAACATAAGTGCCCCTATGAGTTCTCGGAACGGAAAAGACTTTCCTCCTTCATCCTTCTCTTTGCCACTCATAGCTATCTTTCCCATCTCCATTGGAGTTTGTACAGGATTACAGTCCTCCATGTTAAATCTCTTCAAAATGGTCTTTACATATCTCTCCTGTGACATGTGATATTCATTACCATTTTTCTTTATGTCGATCCCTAGACAAAAGGTTGCTTGGCCAAAGTCCTTTAGTTCAAACCTCTTTGCCAGTTCCTGCTTGAATTTATTTATGGTTTCTCTCTTGCGTGAAGCAATTAATATATCATCAACATAGATAACGACAAATAGGTCTGCTCCATTATTGTCACATTTATGATACATACAAGGTTCACTCACTGTTGGTCTCAAACCCATTTCTCTAAGTTTCATGTCCAGTTTCATATTCCACTGTCTTCCAGCTTGCTTGAGACCATATAACGACTTCTTCAAAAGACAGGTGTCACCCCCTGCTTTCATATTCTCAAGCATTTTCACAGCTCTTTTGCCTATTTCGCTTTTTCTGCCATCCAAGCTTATCAGCTTTTCTAAACTTTCTTTCAGCAGTTCTGGAATTCTCATATAAATATTCTCATCAAGATCTCCATTTAAATAAGCAGTATTTATATCTATCTGATCTATGTCCATGCCCATTTCAGCTGCTAAAGCAATCAATAGACGAACCGTTGCTATCCTAGCAACTGGGGCGAATGTCTTGAAGTAATCCAGACCATGTTGTTGACTATATCCTTTCGCGACAAGCCTGGCCTTCTTCTTTTCTGTTAAATCAACATTTACCTTCGTTGTTAACACATATCGACATCCAATGACATTTCGATCAGGTGGTTTCTTTACTATTTTCCATGTATCATTCTTCACTAAACTTCTTAACTCTGATAAAATTGCTTCTTCCCATTTGACTTTTTCATCACTTCCCAAAGCTTCCTTCAAAGTTGTCTCAATAGCTCCAGCAAAATCATCACAGTCACCATATTCTTCTTCCTGTGACTCACTGTCACTATTCTCTGTTTCTCTAACTTCAACCATATTAAAGATTTTGCGGGGGCGCCCAACGTGTCCTCTCTCAATCCTAGGTCTTCCAGGGCCTCTTTTCAAAGTGATATTCCAGTCAAATGTCTCATTTCTATCAGTAGTACTAGTAACTTCCGTATCTTCTGTGTTTAGTTCGTTTCTGAACGGTACATCTTGAGATCGATCTATTGGAACTTGAATATTCGAAGGTTGATCACTAAAGTGTGAACTACATTGTCTGTTGGACAATTCAAACTCGATAGTCTTCCTTTTATCAACACTATCTTGTTCACATTGCAGCTCAATAGATGGTTCTTTCAAAACTTCACTTTCAGTTTTCTTATCTTCCTGAAACTTGACGTCTCTTGACACCACTATTTTTCTTTTCTCGGATATCCACACCCTATAGCCACCAGATTCAGCCGGGTAGCCCACAAAAATGCCGGGAGAACTTCGTGCTGCGAACTTATCCTTTCCTGGCTCCTTTTCCAAAACATGAACTTTCGCACCGAATGTTCTGAAATAACCAATATTTACAGGTTTATTAAACAATTTTTCATATGGAATTTCTCCATTCAAGCTGCTAGTCGGACATCTGTTACGCAAATAACACGCGGTTGCAATAGCTTCCGCCCAAAAACTTGCTGGTAGACCAGAGGATAATAACATACATCTTGCCTTCTCCAGTAAGGTGCGATTCATCCGTTCTGCAATTCCATTACTCTGCGGTGAATACGGCGTAGTCAACCTCTTTTTTATTCCATTTTCTTGTAAAAATTTCGAAAAATCACTATTCACAAATTCCTTGCCATTATCGGAATGGAAATATTTTATTTGTTTACCTGTCAAATTTTCGATCTGACATTTAAATATTTTAAACTTTGACAAGACGTCACTTTTATTTTTCAACATAAAAACTTCACACCAACGAGTACAATCATCAATAAATGTAACAAAATATTTGTTTCCCGCATTTGATTGAACTCTCATTGGGCCTACCACATCAGAATAAATTATTTTTAACTTTTCGTCACATGGCTGACTGGACTTCACAAAAGGCAACGCAACCATCTTTCCCTTAGCACACACATCACAATCGCGCAATTCAGTATCAGACTTGGTGGCGTCTATACCCGATTTCTTCAGTACTTTCATAAGATCCCTAGCATTCAAATGTCCCATACGCTCATGCCATCTACACAAATCCACATCCTTATCTGATACTACAGATGCCGAAGCATCCTGCTCTCTCAGGTAATACAAATTACCTCTACGATCAGCAGTCAACTTAACTTCACCATCCTTAGTTGCATATGCTACATCACGTTTAAAAGTGACTATACAACCTCGATCAGTAAGTTTAGAAATCGAAATTAAGTTACTACGTAGATCAGGAACTAACAACGTATCTTCAAATTGGATTTTTCGCGTAATATCATCGTTACATGCTAATATCTTGACAGTACCCTTACCTTGCACGGTTGTCAAAGAATCAGTGGCTAATTTCAATTGTTGGTTACTTGGCAATATTTTATCAAACCTGCTTGCGTTGTTACACATGTGCGAGCTGCAACCGCTATCAAACAACCATTCCTGATGAAGACGCTTGGAATCAATAGCTAAACAGTTATCTGAAACATGATACACAGTTAAAGCTTCATGTTCTACAGTCGAACACGACTCAACGCAACTAGATTCTGAAGGTTTCTGTTCTGAAGCCTGAGAAGACTTCTTTTTCATGCAATCGGATGCCTTATGTCCAAAGTTATGACATTTGAAACATTTATACTTAAATTTTGTTTCAGGTCCAGTCCCATTCTTCTTCTGATGTTTATTTATATACATAGCTCCTTCTATCCTCTCAACTTGGGTATTGCCTCTCGAACTGTATTCTTCGATAATTTTCACCCTAAGTTGTTCAGGCTTTGGCAGCTCGTCTCTACTTTCAATGGCGCATCTGAAGTTCTCATAGCTTGCTGGTAAACTATACAGCAACATAATCGCTAAAAGATCATCATGGATCACGATGTCCATTTCTTCTAACTTATCGACAGCTTCAAAAAATAAATCAAGATGTTCGCATACGTTCTGATCCTCACTCATCTTGTGTAGCATGAGCCTTTTCATCAGGGTCGCTTTTTTCGCAGGTCCACGTGATACGAACAGACTCTCTAATTTCAGCCAAACCTCTCGTGCAGTCTTCAATCTTTTCACATGATGAACAACACTCGGATCCAATGACAAAATCAACTCCGATCTTGCCTTTCTGTCAGCAAAATCCCATGCTGTTGATAATGTCTCATCCGTGGGTTTTGACTTTTCTCCACTTACATATTCCCAAAAATCATTTCTGATCAATAGGGCTTCTACTTGCACTTTCCAACTATCATAGTTGTCTTTTCTCAATAACTCAATACGTACATTCGACATTCTGTTCACGTCACTTTATACGAAATTATTTTCACGACAAACTATTTTAAAATGTTACTTTGCTCTGGGGCTCTGGGCCCATAACCCTTGTTAGGGATATATTAAGTCCGCTACAGAGCAATAAATACAGTGGTTGGTAGTAACATAATAAATATATTGGTATCAAAGCACACGTAGAATATTTACAATAGAGAGTTCGGCACAGCCATTACACAGCTAAAGACAACATCACATTTGAATATAAATGACAGTTCTATCATAGCGGTTCCAGCTAGCCAGCTCTACGTTATACAGCATGAAGGTGCTCATCAACAATGTACAAAAGTGTTGTGACAAAAATCAACAGGTTTGTGTTTCGTGTGTTCAACACGTTCACTGGGAATTTGGAAATCTAAAGTCTCTAAAGAAGATTCCTCAACAACATCTAAATGATTGACGAACTCAACTGGCTTGGTCTTACTATTGCTAGCGCTAGCGCCATGTACCACCCAGCCCAAATGCGTTAAAGTCGCGACTGGTTGGTCACGCGAACCTGACTTGACTTCACGAGCAATAGAAAGATGCCAGTCCCCTGCTCCTATTAAAATAGTAGGGGTACCTTCAGTAAATGAAATCTCTTTTGCAATCTCTGACAGATGTGCACATGCTGAAATATCAGAATAATTAACAGATTGTTTAGACAAATTCAAATTCTTTATAGTTCTTGCATTGTTAATTGTGTACGAAGTAGAAGTATATTTTCCCTTAATATTGAAACTGACAAAACGAGTTTTATCCTCCCTAGACATTCCTCCTACTCCTTGAACCCGTACACGACCTTCTGGTCCACTCAAACCCAAACGATCCGCAATGTCTGAGTCAATTAACGTAGCTGTGGAACCGTCATCCAAAAGAGCTAACGTCTCTACCTCACCTAAAGGACCGCTAACTATGACCGGTAACACCTTCAGTAAAACTTTCTGAGACTGGAACGGTTCATGGGAACTCGCATAGGTAGAGTTGTTATCGACTGTACTCGATGGTTGAGTCATTGTGGTTATGGATTTTTCCGAAGAAGTATTAGTTTCAGTTGAGAAAACTTTTTGTCGTGGCGTAGGCGTTACTTTTTGGTGTGACGTTGACGTCTGTCGAACTGGCATGTTAGCACCATGCAGTAATTTATGATGAAAATACTGACAGCCGTCAATGTCACATCGACCAGACTTACATTTACGCCAAAGATGACGTTTCTCACCTAAACAATAAAAACATCGGCGAGATTTGCAAATAAAAATCATTCTTTCGTCTGCGGAAACGTTTTTAAATTTAGGACAATCAGCCAAAACATGTTTACCGTTACAAAAACCGCATACTCCAGAATCATGTACAAAAGTGTTGTGACAAAAATCAACAGGTTTGTGTTTCGTGTGTTCAACACGTTCACTGGGAATTTGGAAGTGAAGGCCAAACTGGGCGTGACAACGCGCTTCCTCGCTCAAGAAATCTGCTAGCATCTCCAGCTTCGTGCAGCTTGAGGAATGTTTAGCTGCGTAGTGAATCCACAGGCTGCGAAGAAGCGGTGTTAATTTAACTAAAAGTGAATTGTACAAATCGGGTGAATAAAGATATTCTTTACGGTCTAAATGTTTCACTGTAGCTACTAAATTTTGCACTCTACAGGCAATGAGGTTCAAATCTTTATAGTCGCCGTGCAACCTAGGTAGCGCCCTAACCACTGAAAGTTCCTCAGAGAGAATGAACTCAGGGCGTGCAAAACGGTCTTCTAGTGCCCGTAAAAGTTCCTCAGGATCAGTAGCTGTTAAGGCCAATGCTGACACAGAAAGAGCAGCCTCTCCTCTTAGGGCTGCTCTGATTCGAGCTAGGTTTTCCGATGACGTAAATGCTGTAGAGGTCTGCTTATACGTGTGCCTAAATGGTAACCAATCCGTAGCCTTACCCGTGAAGATTGGTAAGTCACAAATCCTGGGCTTATTACCAAGTGACCTTATAGCTCGTGCCAAATCTTCAACGGCGCTGTTGCGGTTCTCCTCCGCATGATGTGGAGCTTGAGGGTCGTGCGGGCGAGGAAGAGGAGCTGGTGGCGGGATGACAGGACCCACGGCTTCCGGGATTGGAGGTTGAGTGGAAGGTGGGAACTCGGCCGGCAAACTGTGAAGCCAAGATTGGACAGAATTAGCACGCGAAGAATTCGAAGCCACCTTGGAAGATGCTGCTTCCAATGTTGCTAACTCGGCAGCAAGAGCTCTATTTTGGGCGTCTATCTTTAGCTGACTTAAACGAGCCTGTCGCGCCTCTTTTTCTTCCTCGATCTCGAGGATTGCAGCAGCGTGTCGGGCCTCTGCCGACAGGCGTTGCGCCACGACTGAGCGTGCGCTTCTGGACGAATGTCGGGTTTGAGATGATCGATGAGATGATTGCGAATGGCGATCTGACGCCTCCCCAATGACATGATGGGCAGAATGAGGGTCAGTGGAAGTCGCCTCAATTGAATGGACAGTGGACTTACCTTGAATCCGTTTCATATTTACCAAAATGGATCCGGTTTGATGTTGGGAACCGATTGGTGGACCAACCTCTTTTTTATATTGTCTATGTTTTTTATACTTTTTTTATTACTTTTGATACCTTTTGTTTAGTTCTGAAGTTTTTTTTTTGATAGCCGTTGTGGGCATATTATTGCTGAAATATATCTTCATTTTAACCGAAGGTTTTTCTTATTTCCGCACGCCCGAGCGGCTGTCCTTCACATAGTTCGAGCCGGATACATTTTGGTAAATATGAAACGGATTCAAGGTAAGTCCACTGTCCATTCAATTGAGGCGACTTCCACTGACCCTCATTCTGCCCATCATGTCATTGGGGAGGCGTCAGATCGCCATTCGCAATCATCCCATCGATCATCTCAAACCCGACATTCGTCAAGAAGCGCACGCTCAGTCGTGGCGCAACGCCTGTCGGCAGAGGCCCGACACGCTGCTGCAATCCTCGAGATCGAGGAAGAAAAAGAGGCGCGACAGGCTCGGTTAAGTCAGCTAAAGATAGACGCCCAAAATAGAGCTCTTGCTGCCGAGTTAGCGACCTTGGAAGCAGCATCTTCCAAGGTGGCTTCAAATTCTTCGCATGCTAATTCTGTCCAATCTATGCTTCACAGTTTGCCGGCCGAGTTCCCACCTTCCACTCAACCTCCAATCCCGGAAGCCGTGGGTCCTGTCATCCCGCAACCATCTCCTTTTCCTCGCTCGCACGACTCTCAAACTCCACATCGTGCGGAGAAGAACCATACCAGCGCCGTTGAAGATTTGGCACGAGCTATAATGTCACTTGGTAATAAGCCCAGGATCTGTGACTTACCAATCTTCGCGGGTAAGGCTACCGATTGGTTACCATTCAGGCGCACCTACACGCAGACTTATAGAGCATTTACGTCATCGGAAAACCTAGCTCGAATCAGATCAGCCTTAAGAGGAGAGGCTGCTCTTTCTGTTTCAGCATTGGGCTTAACAGCTACTGATCCTCAGGAACTTTTACGGGCACTAGAAGACCGTTTTGCACGCCCTGAGTTCATTCTCGCTGAGGAACTTTCAGCGGTTAGAGCGCTACCTAGGTTGCACGACGACAATAAAGATTTGAACCTCATTGCCTGTAGAGTGCAGAATTTAGTAGCTACAGTGAAACATTTAGACCGTAAAGAATATCTTTATTCACCCGATTTGTACAATTCACTTTTAGTTAAATTAACACCGCTTCTTCGCAGCCTGTGGATTCACTACGCAGCTAAACATTCCTCAAGCTGCACGAAGCTGGAGATGCTAGCAGATTTCTTGAGCGAGGAAGCTCGTTGTCACGCCCAGTTTGGCCTTCACTTCCAAATTCCCAGTGAACGTGTTGAACACACGAAACACAAACGTGTTGATTTTTGTCACAACACTTTTGTACACGATTCTGGAGTATGCGGTTTTTGTAACGGTAAACATGTTTTGGCTGATTGTCCTAAATTTAAAAACATTTCCGCAGACGAAAGAATGATTTTTATTTGCAAATCTCGCCGATGTTTTTATTGTTTAGGTGAGAAACGTCATCTTTGGCGTAAATGTAAGTCTGGTCGATGTGACATTGACGGCTGTCAGTATTTTCATCATAAATTATTGCATGGTGCTAGCATGCCAGTTCGACAGACGTCGTCACACCAAAAAGTAACGCCTACGCCACAACAAAAAGTTTTCTCAACTGAAACTAATACTCCTTTGGAAAAATCCACAACGACTCAACCATCGAGTACAGTCGATAACAACTCTACCTACGCGAGTTCCCATGAACCGTTCCAGTCTCAGAAAGTTTTACTAAAAGTGTTACCGGTCATAGTTAGCGGCCCTTTAGGTGAGGTAGAGACGTTAGCTCTTTTGGATGACGGTTCCACAGCTACGTTAATTGACTCAGACATTGCTGATCGTTTGGGTTTGAGTGGACCAGAAGGTCGTGTACGGGTTCAAGGAGTAGGAGGAATGTCTAGGGAGGATAAAACTCGTTTTGTCAGTTTCAAAATTAAAGGAAAGTATACTTCTACTTCATACACAATTAATAATGCAAGAACCATAAAAAATCTGAACTTGTCTAAACAATTTGTTAATTATTCTGATATTTCAGCTTATGCACATCTGTCAGAGATTGCAAAAGAGGTTTCATTTACTGAAGGTACCCCTACTATTTTAATAGGAGCAGGGGACTGGCATCTTTCTATTGCTCGTGAAGTCAAGTCAGGTTTGCGTGACCAACCAGTCGCGACTTTAACGCATTTGGGCTGGGTGGTACATGGCGCTAGCGCTAGCAATAGTAAGACCAAGCCAGTTGAGTTCGTCAATCATTTAGACGTTGTTGAGGAATCTTCATTAGAGACCTTAGATTTTTTAGTTAGGGAGAATTTTAAATTGGAGGCACTCGGTGTGTCTAAACTCCCGCGATCATTTGGGTCTCAACAACAACGAACTATTCACCTTCTAGACGACCGTCTCTCGAGCGGTCAATTTGGTGATGTTTTAAGCTTTCGTCCTGAGTTCCCTGAGGAGTTTCCGTCCAGGTTAACCAAACGCGACGTACTTTCTTTTTTTACGCGTTTGATTGATCCGATGGGCATTTTATCGCCATTTACTATTCACGGACGAAACCTCCTCCAAGCTACCTGGACAGCCAAGGTTGGCTGGGATGAGGCCTTACCCAGCGATCAGTTGAAGCTTTGGCGAAATACTAAACCTTCGTCAGCTCTAAGTAAAGAATGCTTTCGAGAATTTAAGAACGTTGATAGCATTCATGTAACGATAGATACGTCTATCCCGGTCGAACCAGATTCGACGCGTTTTTCTGTTTGGCTGAGATTTGTGCGCGCTACTGCCCGTGCGCACCAATTTATCAAAATTCTTAGAAATCGAATAAATTCAAAATTAATTTCGACTCGTTTGGATAGTCTTTTAAATCATCATTCACGACGTCCATCCTCATCTCGTCATTTCATGAAGCTTTTGAAACCTCTTGAAGCTGAAGACCTGCTGAGGGCTGAGGGAGTTGCCAGAGGGAATCTTTCTCGGAGGAATATGAGGCGCTGCAAAGGTCTGCCCCAGTTGAAAAGCAGAGCCGAATTTGGAAGCTCGCGCCGTATACGGACGATGAAGGCATTGTTCGATTCCGCGGTCGCATCGATACAGCGGAAGCTCCAGTTTCGACAAAGCGTCCCATGCTCCTGGATGGTCGGCGCGTTAAGATATTACCACCAGAAAGCTGCGCACGCCCAACCAAGACTCGTGATGAATGCAGTCCGTCGAGGTTTTTGGGTGCTTCATCTGCGGGCCTCCATTCGATCCATCGTCCTACAGTGTGCCTGGTGCAATCTTAATAAAGCGAAAGCCATGTCTCCGCCCATTGAAGACCTACCTCCAGAGAGACTAGTGCATCACCGGCGCCTTTTACTTGTGTGGGGCTAGATTGCATGGGTTCAGTTCTCATCACAGCGGGGCGAAGGCATGAGAAACGTTGGATCACACTTTTCACCTGCTTGACTGCGAGAGCGATCCATTTGGAGCTGGTGGCCAGTTTATCGACAGACAGCGCGCTCATGGCGTTGGAGGCGTTTTATTGCACGACGCGGCGCTCCATTGAAGATTTTTCCCGACAATGGGACGGCTTTCGTCGGCGTTTCCAACATTTTGAAGTCCATGGCAGAAGCTGGAGCCAACCCTGGCATTTCTTGGTCCTTTCAACCGCCAGTGGCTCCGCACATGACGCCCCGTAGAGACTGCCTTGTATGCCATGCTCCGAGAAACGAAGAAGCTCTTGTTAATACCAGCCGACCCTCATTGCCCTGAAGCCCTTACACCGTTCATGCCATCTTAGGTGCTTCATTCCCATTCCATCCAGGCTGATCCACCTGTCGGTGCACCCCTAGAGTAGTGTGGCTTCGCCACAGGAGGGGAGGATGTTGGGAACCGATTGGTGGACCAACCTCTTTTTTATATTGTCTATGTTTTTTATACTTTTTTTATTACTTTTGATACCTTTTGTTTAGTTCTGAAGTTTTTTTTTTGATAGCCGTTGTGGGCATATTATTGCTGAAATATATCTTCATTTTAACCGAAGGTTTTTCTTATTTCCGCACGCCCGAGCGGCTGTCCTTCACAGTAATGTTTGTGAATACGGGCATTAGTGTAATAGGTGCGGCTTATGAACAAAAATGTGGAGTCTGATGTGTGTACACTGTACCAACTGCAGCCTACTTCGAAATAAAACTAATACGTCACTTATAACTTCCAATATTTTGCAGCTGCCTTCATAAAAGTTAATCAGGAATATACTGCTGGCAAAGTCTGATAAAACTTGCCCAAGCTTGTCGCAAGCTTCTGTACTAAGGGTACATAGATCCATAATTCAAAGTACCTAGATCTAAGGAATTCCTTTTGCAACTTTAAACTCCTCCTATGTTCTTCTGATTTTTCGTTGCAGGTTAATTAAATGAACAAACTTGACCTTCATTGGTTAGTTTTTTTTGTTTTCAAGCTGTAGATGATAACAGCGACGACAGGCCGGAATAGTCCCGAAGACAGGTTTATTATGAATACTATCTGTGCCCGCGACTTCGTACGCGTGAAAATAGTTTTAATAATATTTTCCGTTCTTGCAACTTTTTTCTTTACTGCTCCTCTCTTAGTTGCTGTAGGGTGATGTTATATAGTTAACTAGCTTTTGCATGCGGCTTCACAAATTTAGTTTGTCAGAGATCGTCATAAATTATAGCCTTTGTGTTATTCTGGGTGATAAAGAATAATACTGTAAAGTTTCATCAAAATCCGTTCAGTACTTTTTGTGTGAAAGAGTAACAAACATCCATCCAGAAATCCAGACATCCAAACTTTCGCATTTATAATATTAGTAGGATATAACCTTCTTCGATAAATGGGCTATCAAACAAAATAAGGTTTTTTCAAAACGGGTCAGTAGTTTCCGGGATTAGCGCGCTCAACCAAACAAACTCTTCAGCTTCGTAATATTAGTATTGATTAATTTAGTAATGTTGGTTTATTCGTTTCGTTTCGTTCGTTTCGTTTTAGCCAAATGACGTCCACTGCTGGACAAAGGCCTCCCCAAGGTTTTCCATAATGAACGGTCCTGCGCTGCCCGCATCCAGGCTCTTCCCGCAACCTTTACCAGATCGTCGGTCCACCTAGTAGAATGTTGGTTTACTTAAATAATAAAATGCATCTCTTCGTAATTCCTTGTAACGGATACAATGTAAAATACCCAGGAGTCCTGGATTCAAATTAGTTCGCGTGCAGTTCTAGTTTACTTTTAATAGCCTTAATCGCTGCTAGATAGTGCCCAGTTTTCAACTTACATTGTTTTCATGAAAATAATGGAGAGGGCTATGCTTGGTGGTTCTTTGCGAGATCGAATCAGAAATGAGAAAACCCGTAAACGAACTAAAGTCGCTGACATAGCCCGACGGATTAGCAAGCTGAAGTGGCAAAGGGCAGGGCACATAATACGCAGAACTGACGGCCGATGGGGCAGCAAGGTTCTGGAATGGAGGCCGCGTACCGGAAAACGCAGCGTGGGACGTCCACTACAAAGTGGACCGACGACATCGTAAAGGTAGCAGGGAGGCGCTGGCCGCAGGCCGCTACCAATCGATCAACGTGGAAAGCATTGAGGGAGGCCTATGTTCAGCAGTGGACGTGCCGTGGCTGAAATGATGATGATGATGATGAATGTGTTACCTAAGGACGAAGCACACTTATCAATCCAGAAACGGATCGTAACCGTATCAACTCGAGGCGGTCAGTAGTCTTTGTATGAAACTCCATACTGCAACGCACAATTATCCGCACCCTAACATAAACACCTCCCCTAGTGGTTGACAGCGCGCGGAAGGCGATAAGTACGGTGTTGATCTCTTTCCGGGTTGAGAAGTGTGCTATGACCTTTACAGTACGGCTAGCACGAAAAACTTTCGAGTTCGAATCAAAACGTTTAATTCGAAGATTGAGTATCAAATTTTGTCGAATAAGCAAACGATTCGAAGACGAAAGTTGTTCATGCTAAAGGTACAGTTCTAAATCGTTGATAAATAATTGGGTAGATGACTTCGACATCTTCAAGCACAACAAAAAATATGAAATAGCCTTTCCATATACTCGTAGATAAATTCTACTAAATTAAGCATAGCCCACCGACTTTTAGTTGGCCGATAGTTGGGCCCGATTCTAATTTGTATGTTGAATCGGCCGATACCAAATTGGTGTAATGTCCGCACTTTCATACATGTCCAATGTCCATACTAATGACAATAGTGACTGAGTTTCTTGCGCTGCTTCTTCTCAGCACTGGCCCTGAAGCAGCGGTAGGGTTAATACTGGGACGTGTAAAAGTGCTTTAAAAGCCTTCTTGCATAAATAAATGAGTTTTATGAGTTTGAATGACTGATTAACAGAATTACCCAACTATTGGCCGACAAAAAATCTGTGGTCTAGGCTAGGCTAAGAGCACCGATAGGTTTTATTGAACTCCATCCAATCTATTTACGGCCATCTCGAGGCGGGATGACAACTCCATAGAACGACTGGTCGTCCAGGGAAAAGTCGAAGGAACCCGATCGCGTGGCAGGTCACCAATGCGCTGGACCGACCAAGTGAAAGCAGCAGTGGGAGACGGCGTATGTGACTGCACCAGACAGTCTGCCAATAGAGAGAGATGGAGGGACATCGTGCGGAGAGTTGTATCCGCCTCTACAACCGATGTGAACAACGCCTCAACGTGACCACGACCGCTCTGCCAAGAGCGTAACGAATAAGAAGAAGAAGAAGAATCTATTTACATGAAATTAGTTTTCTAGAAGCCTTGAACCAAAATTCCAGGCACCGAACTTTTTCTATTAAACTTTTCCACCCAAAGATTTTTCTAACCTTGGAAGCTATGCAGTGAAGAATTCTTAGATTTTTTCTGATTCGTAGGAAAACAGAAAGCATCACCAAAGTTTATTTGGGCTTAGATTTCCGAGTATTACCACAACTTGCTTGCACTAGTTAGCATTGTTTTAGTTTTTTCTGTGCAAGGTAGTTATAGTTCGTGCTGATAATAATACTTTTTCAGAATCCAGAAGACAGTCAAAAGTCAAAGTCAAAATTTCTTTATTTGTATAGACTATTATACTGCTTACAAATCGTCAAATATTTTGCTCTTAAAACAAAAAACAGTCAAAAATATCTTACTTTTTTAAGATTTGGACAAATTAAAAAAATTTAAAGCTCTTGCAATCATTTTACTCTAATGGAAGACTCAAAAGATCCACCAATATTTTGAGTTTCAAAACAAAATATACTTGCTCGAAAGTCATATCTAACATACCTACTCGTACATTTTAAAAAGCACCGACCTACTCATCGTAACATTTTCTTTCCGTTAA
Source organism: Ostrinia nubilalis (assembly GCF_963855985.1). Lineage (NCBI taxonomy): Eukaryota > Metazoa > Arthropoda > Insecta > Lepidoptera > Crambidae > Ostrinia > Ostrinia nubilalis. Next base: position 2,021,121 of record NC_087110.1, read on the forward strand.
CAATCTTATTTTAAAAGGTGTCTCAAGAAAGAATGCAGGTTTCTCCCAGGTTCTTTTAGGTACCAAATAAATACCAAGGACGGTAAATTTTATGGCTGTCTCCAGCTCTGCCTGGGTTATTTCCATTTCCCCGAAACACCAAACAAAACCACATAAAAATAATTGGTGCGCAAAAACCCACCGGTTACTGCTTTAGGGTTGGTTCACATGCAGGCAATATTAGATGTGAATGAAGAATCAATATTAAATATTATGGATGTGCCGATCAACATGGAAATCATTGCGAGACCTATGTTCAGCAGTGGACGTCCTATGGCTGAAATGATGATGATGATGAATATGAAAGTAACTCTATCTGCCTGTCTGTTACCGTTTCTGGCTTTAACTACTGAACTGATTTAGATAAAATGTGGTATATGTAGAGACAGCCAAATCCCAAATTTGAAAGGTGACACGCAGGCTATTATAAAATCTTTCTATGACAGACTGAAATTAACTTAAATTATTTTTTTATACTTTTTGATCTATTACATACTTTGTTATCTAGGACAATATGTTTGGAAGTCTCATCCATTTATCATAATCCAGGATATTCGGATAAAAATGGATCCAATTATTTCGCTAATCATCGTGAAATCTAAATAAATGCTCCAAATCAACATGCTTTCGTGTAATCCCTCCCTAAAATTACTATAGTCCTGTCAGTCCATATGGACCCCGTCGACCTAAATACCAAGTCCTCGCTTAGCTCAAGCCCAAGGGTTCACAAGATTAATAGCTTATGCTGGGACCACACTATGAGCTAAGATATATCAAGCTAGGCTAGACGCGGACGAATGTGCAGGTTAGGTCAATAACTCCGTTTCATTGGCCTCCGCAGGTAACCGTTCGGTTTTAGTGAATAAGAAATAGTTTTTTTTTCCGAAGGAAAAACAAGAGATAAGATCACCCACTGTTCCCTTATAATGTCGTAAAAAGCGACTAAGGGACAAAAACGCGACCAGGAATCCTCCCCAACCTGTCTGGCCAAATCCTCCATTTGCCTTTGGTAAATTAGAGGAAATCATGCTCTTACAATGGATACTAATTGATGATAAGGCTAGAGACAAACTAAAACTCATAAAAACTTATAAAACTCATTTATTTCTGCAAAAAGGCTTTAAAAAAGCACTTTTACACGTCCCAGCCCAGTATTAACCTTACCACTGCTTCGGGACAATGAATGGGCCAGTGCTGAGAAGAAGCAGCGCAAAAAACTCAGTCACTATTGTCAGCCTCTTAAATTATGGAGATTGTAATGTCATTAGACATCGTAGGCTTTTAAAAACCGCCTTTACACCTTTCCGTTCGTTCGTTTCAGCCGAATGACGTTCACTGCTGCTGGACAAAGACCTCCCCCAAGGATTTCCACAAAGACCGGTCCTGCACATCCCAGCATTACCTACCACTGCTTCGAGATAATAAATGGCCCAGGGCTCATATAATATGGAGATATACACGTTACTCATAACAACTTAAGGTTCGGACAAACCAACGCGATCACAGCGCGATCAGCCGGCGTGCAGCGATGGCGATCAATGCATTTAGGTCTGGTCGCCATCGCTGCACGCCGGCTGATCGCGCTGTGATCGCGTTGGTTTGTCCGAACCCTTACTGTTTTATTTTTGTGCATTTAATTTTGTAGCTTTGCACTCACACTGTGCACAAGCTTTAAAGCTTTTTTTACCCATCCTTTAGCCTAAAATATAACTCTATTGTTGAAGATAAAGGCATTCGCGGGTATCCTAGGAGTATTGTGTCGAAATACCTTAGATTTGCTTTTATTTCGGTCTGGAATTTTGAATATGAATATTAATCGTTTCTGGAATATTCGGGTAACGGAGACTCCCATTTGTTAACTTGAAAAAAAGCTATGAGTTTATGAAATGTTACTGAAAATAAACTAATTTTATGAATAACTATTAGAGACAGAGAGAGACTTGTGTTGTGCAAACATAGGAAAACTACGTACTTGTTTGAAATGCCATTATTTGACAAAAATGCGGTAACATGAAACACAAAAAGACAATAATATTTTTAAAAAAATAGAAGAAAATAGCAGTTCAGGAAAAAAATACAAACAAAGACATATCGATATCCAACATTATTAATAATTTTTATTTATTATCTTTTTGTCCCTACAGCGCATCGAACCAGGACCTCACAGTCAGAAAGCTTATCTAAACGCTAAGCAGCAAAGTTCCTATAGGTATAATTTATACATTACCAAGTCATTAAGGTACGTTCCCTATTCGCACCGACCTCATTGGGAAACTTTAAAACGCGAAACTTTATCCGTTGTAATTAGACTATTCCGTGTTGAAACCCGATTAAATATAATGCCACCGAGCGAACTATCAGTAGAAAACAGGCTCAGAAGGCGCTCATTTAAATTTCTACTATTATTGTCGTAAAAAAAAAACGAAAAAGAAATTAAGAAAAAAAGCTACTGTAAAAAATATTAACTTCATTTGTAAATTTAAAACCTTGTACATAAATAAATGGAGTACGTATGGAGACTACAAGTTTGCTCGTAGACATTAGCGAGAAACTTCCAACACTTGCTATAAAAATACATTGTTGTTTTAATAAACAAGAAATTGTTTGTCTTCAAAAACCGAACTCCGGCAATTTTAGCCGGAGATTAAAAACAAAAACTATTATTCGACTACTTGTACTTAGCCTATTTTTAAGAGAGTTTGACATTCGTGATTGGTAGTAAGTAATTCGAATTCTCTTCGACACAGAAATGTTCAAAATGAATTGCTTCTAATCAATTTGAAGGCTTGAATAATTGAATAAAATATAACATATTATTATGGCAATTATTAGGTATACTTGAATGTTATTTAGAAAGATACTTTCTATTATAGTCTATCCAATATAGCTTGATTAGAATGACGGCTGTCAAACGAATGTGACTAGTGATGGGTATGTTTCGTACGGTTCACATAGATGTATCGATAAGTTTTCGAAAAAATGATATGAAAAAATGCACCCAATTTTTCTTCATATATCTTTATTCATAAAAATGACAATTATGATTTAAATGTGAGAACTTTGTACGAAGCACTAGTAAAGAGCCACCTGGAATGCAATGCATTCGTCTGGTCACCCCATGAGGCTAAATATAAGACTATGATAGAACGGATTCAAAACAAGTTTACCAGATTTTTATATCTGAAATTGTATGGCGTATATCCGTTCTATCCACTCATGTATCCAACTTTATTTGTACTCGGGATGGTGGGGTACAACAAACTAGAAGTTAGACGGGATCTAAGCCTGGCTACGTATATGTTCAAATTAGTACGGGGGCGGGTATGCAACCAGGTCGTACTGCAGTCGATGACGCTTTGTGTGCCGGACCGGTACGTATGGCGGCGCCGGCAGCCTCCTCTATTCGCAATTCCGAATACAAGAACCAATATGCTAAAAGAGGCGCCAATTACCAGAACGTTGCGTACACTTAATGTAGTAGCTAGAACCGTTGACATATTCAGCTGTTCTTTGACTGAATTCACAAAGGTTACATTATTTATTTTATGTTATAGCCATAGCGGCAATCTTAATTGTTAAATATGTACTAATTAATCTACTCTATCGCATTGGGGTAACCTGTAATGTTAGAGCTAAGATTGTTATTAAATAAATAAATAAATAAATAAATAAAAAAATTTAAAGACAGTAAAATTTAAAATTCATGTCAAGGGTGTACAACCTAAGTCGTAGTCATTATCATCAGTGTTCTTCAGTGGTTTTTTCCTCTCGCTAGAGGGCGGTGGGCATCTCTTCTAGAGCAACGGTGCTATAAATACCCAAAAAATTACCGGTGATTGATTTCCGATGTTTGATTATTTAAGAATGAAATGTTTTTTGGTTTTTAATAGTGAACATTTAGAAAAACGCATAACTTGACTTAAATATGTTATAAAATGAGTTAGAAAAAAAATTGTTAAATATGTTAAAAAAATAGTTTTCATTTAATATGACATTTGTCGATATGTCCCAACACTAACATTTTTGTAACTCGAGATAACCTTGTAGAGACGTCGTTAATACTCTAGCTTGATTTTTATAATTTCGAATTACTACTTATTGGTGTAATTTAACGCTGCATTTACACGAAATTATCATTTTTATTGGAAGCACTGTCGTCGAAAATATTGTTTGTAGGTCAGACGTGAATTATTTCTTGTCCGCCAATATTTTGCTCTCATTGATCGCTACTACAAAGTTATGTCGTTACTTTTGATGACAGCTGTCATTCTAATCAAGCTATATTGGATAGACTATAGGTTATGGTTAAAAAATACATGTCCAATACTACTGAGTAGTAAGTCAGAAGGTACATAATTACTTTTATGTCCTAAATTATTAGACTTTAGTTATCTATCTCCAACAGGATTCTAAATAAAATTCACCTCTAAGGCCCGGTTTTTTGATTCGTAGTTATAATAACCAATGGTCAAATTTGACAGATGTCAAATGACAAGTGGTTAAATATCAGAAAAAAAGGTTTTTCGAACAATGGTTAGCTTGACTTTTAGTACATTTTTTAACTATTTGTTTACATCTTGTTAATATTTAACCATTAGTAGCACAATTTAACAATTAGTTTTTTTAACTATGAATCAAAAAACTGGGCCTAAGAGAAACAAAATTGTGTAATACATAAGTCAAATTAAAGTTAATAATACATTGAACTTCGAAAAAGTTCGATGATTCAGAATGCTTCAAACAAAAACTACTGCATTCAATTACACTGTGGTATTATAATGCACAGTTGACGAGCCACGATCTATATTTAGCACCGTTTTAATATTCTTTAGTTTTGACTAATTTTCATATAATTGCTCAAGTTTTCGGTAAGTTTTGACTTTGATGCCGGATTTCATGGTTGATTTTGCGAATTCAAAGGTTAATTTCTAAGACAATAAATTTTAACTTGACGTTCTATCTATGCTAATTAGGTTCAATCTATGCGGTTAGAGTTAGTGCAGGCGGAGACTGATACAACCAAGTGAAAAAACATAACCCTCCTTCTGGCGCAATTGGGTAAAAATAACCATACCTTTTACCGTAACTTTTCATACACATTTTCAAAACTAAAGCTGAGTTGAACCACCTAAATTTGACCGTAACTATGACGAAAACCGGTGTTTTTTTTTATGGAGTTTGACAGCTTTTTGACGTTTGTCAAAGTTAAAGTAAGATGGTGCAACCCAGCCTTAGTAACTAACTAAACCCCTTTAAAGTTTATTTTTTTTAAAAGTAGCCTCGATTATTTTTATAGGTACCTAATAAGTCTATCAAAATTCGACTAAAATTGGATAAGGGGTAAAAAGTTTCTGTTGTATTTAGTATTAGCATTTATTTATTTATTTAATGGGATTAATTTTAATTAAATACTGAATCGGGATTTTTAGTAATTACCACTCAAAAAACGATGTATCAAGCTCAATTATTTTCGATGACGTGTATTTACATTCTTTCAATTATCAAATGAGTTAAACTATTATTTAACATTTCTTATCGCCATCCAAGGTCTCGAAATAGTCCTTCGATAATGACATTGAATAGATTAAGCCTTATCATTGATAGCATAGGAATTTTGTGTGTGTCATTGTAGATGACAATACCTATTATGTCAATTTATTTTTGATTAAAATTAATTAGGAAAGTTACAACAAAAATATACAGGGTGTTTTAATCATTGACCTTCTTTTAAAATAATACTAGGCGTGATATACAGTACATTCTCTAAATTCAAGACAAGTTAAAATTGCAATTTTATACCGACGACAGTACATCAAGCTTATTTCGATGTAGTAGGTGTTATTTTGCATCAAAAATGTAAAGTCTGAGTCTGATGTGCTGTTGATTGTACAATAGTTTTAAACTCTTTTTATGCTTGCTTTTTATCTTTTTACAAATCTAAATATATAAAAAGAGAAACTGACTGACTGACTGACAGATCAACGCACAGCCTAAACGGCTAAACGTAGGCACTGGAAATTTGAAAGGGACGTAGCTTAGGTACCGTAGAGGTGCACTAAGAAAGGAATTCCCGAAATTCCCACGGAAACGGGAATTAGCGGGAAAAACGGGATTCACGCGGACGAAGTCGCGGGCGGCCGCTAGTACATAGTAAAAATAATGACAAAAAATCTCATTGGATTTGTTTCATATTTAGTACAGCCTCATGTGCTGAATGTAGTACACAGTGAATTGGTAAAACCTTGACAGCTCGCCAAAGGCGATACGGTGTTGCTCCCTTTCCAAGTTGATAAGTCTGCTATGAGCTTTAAACCACTTCATGGACTAATAAAGAAACACGCTGATATCCCATGGTAAAATAGCATATTTAATTATAATAATGAGACGTATCTTTAACCTGTTTTAGAAGACAACGATCAAATTGATCCAATTATTAATAATTATTAATATTGCGCACCGGAAGGACTGCGGCACCGTCAGAGTAGAGAGTGAAGCTTTAGTAGACCCTGGGAATAACTGGCTTGAAATTTTCCTAGTGTATTAAATCAGTAAATTAAAGTAGGGGTTCAATAAAGCATCATCGAGTTTCGAAATATAATAGGCTAGATTCTTAAAAAAAAATTTTTTAGTCCGTCAATTTTAGTATAAAAATATTGGACACGTATATTTTTAATTGTCAATCAAACAAATAATTACAAAGTTATAGTGCGTTGAAGTTCCGCGCGACGTCACAAAGTGCTGCACTTTTACGCACTCACTGACGTCACGGGCCTTTTCCTTAGAACTTTGGCACGCTTTATCTCTTTAAATTTTCATTAGTTTTAAAAAGTGAAAAATACGTGTTGAGTAGTTTTTGATAAGCTAACTGACGGACTAATTAAAACTCTTGCTTTTTTACCCAGGAAACATCCCTATTGGTGCTAAACTTTTCTATAAAGAGTTTCAGAGCTACACGTACAAAAATTTAATGAAATGGATTCAGGACCTATTAAAAATGAGACCCATGTAGTAAGTTCAAGCATATTCAAGTGAATGACATTGTTGACAACTTAGCCCACCAGTAAAAAAGAAATGAAAGAATTTTGGTTTTAGAGTTCCAAATGAGAAATGAAAAGTTAAACAATGCTTTGATAAATCATCTCTCGTATAATATTGTCAAAAGAAAAAAATATTGGTAATAACTTTAAAACAAACGACTGGCTGCACCTCCAAATACCACATTAACCGTCACCTTGGTACAAATTTCCATAATTACAAGGAAGCACTGATAATGTATTGTCCAAAATTATCGCGTGACTCGCCATGGGGGTGGCAAATGCGACATTGCCCCAATGTCACGATGAAGGTAAAATGGTGGCGTGTGAAAATGTGGGCATATTTGCTTTTTTTTTTGTTTGCTAAATATTTAGAACTTTTCAGTAGAAAAAATCGTGAGCCAATGGGACTTTACTCTACGCCTTTTTATTTTATTTACCGGGCGCTAACCATTGGGCTGTTTTTCACCAAAAAATCTTCCCGTAGATGTTGTAAGAGACTAAGGCTGGGTTGTACCATCTTACATTAACTTTGATAAATGTCAAAAATCTGTCAAAATCCATACATAAAACACCGGTTATCGTCATAGTTACGGTCAAAGTTTGGTGGTGCAACTCACCCTAAGAGAGAAATATGCGAACGTCAGACCTCCCCAGCCATTTGCGTTTGGCCAGCATGGGGAGTGTAGTTAGGTAATTTTTTTATACTAATACTCGTGGTCCCGTTAACCCTTCGTACTAATATGCTTCATCATCATCATCTCAGCCATAGGACGTCCATTGCTGAACATTTATGCCTCTCCCAATGCTGCTTATAATGCTTGTGTTACCACTAGTCGAGCGGCGGTGGGGTTTGAAGCCGTGTTCCTTGGATCTCGAGTTGGCCAGTTCGACTTTGGTTGGCTATCGTCGCGCAAATTATTAATGACCTGATGATGCCAAAAATTTTGCTAATGGCCTATTATTCAGGCTTTCATCATTAACAACGTTCATTTTGTTTGCGATACCTTGCGTGTGCAAACCGATTGAGTTTCATGTTTGTAGCTTCGCCTATTTTAGGAGCGGCATTGTCAAGGACGAAAATAAACATCTAATAATTTTTAACAAAGCATTGTCTACTTTAACACAACGGGATAAGGACCAGCAAAAGTTTTCAGATTACACCAGTGTTTTTATGAAAGCGATGAATGAATGACGCTACCCGATGATTTAAGACGTGGCGTGATTTTTTTGTTTCGAAAAACAAATGGAAGTGAAGAATGGACTGGGCTATTGTTATAAAATATTGACATTCAACACCTATTTGATGCTTGCATTAAATTATCTGGGTTTCTAAATAAGGATTATACGTGGATTAAGAAAAATACATACCTTAATGAATATGGGGAATTTTCGTAAAAAAACATTGGTGATAAAAAAATATCTTACGTCAATGGAACGACGCTCTCTACTTAAAGCAGGTTCTTCATCATCATCATCTCGGCCACAGGACGTCCACTGCTGAACACAGACCTTCTCCAATGCTTTCCATGTTAAAAATGTCAAAGCTAAAAAGCTGAAATGGCACAATTCAGTTGGTAAAAGGTTTTTTGTGAAAAAACATTTTTCACAAAAAAAACTTTTTTAATAATTTTTCTGCGACTAAATAATTTTCACAACCTAAAACACCAGCCAATATAATTGTTATTTCAACTAATTAGGGTAGTTCGACACCACGCGTGTAAACACCGAAGTAAACATGACACGTTAATTAGAGTTGACCCAATAAAACATGCGCAAGCGGGAGTGACCCGTGATCGCCCATGATGTCATTAGGGTGGTGCTTTTAGTTAAGTATTACCTAATTTTATTTTGTGGTGGCAACGGTTAGGTATGGGTTTTTACAGTAAATACTATTTTTTATTCCTAAAAATTTGGATTTTAATCGTGAAAGAATTTTTCAAATTGGTTCAAGTCTCGGAGGAAAAATACATAATACAAAGAAACAAACAATTATACATATATTTCCGCTATAGATAGTAGATCCTGGCTACACAGGAGTTGCAGCGGTGGAAACGAGAGGTAAGAATAGTCCCGTTCCTCTATGTATAAAATATTTGTGAAGATGTAGACTCCAATGGGCTTAGTGTGTTTACATCAAACGTCGTCACTAGCGAGTGCGTTAAAAAATACATATTAAATGAAGATTTTAGTTCTTGAAAGTTTCCGCTAGGGGCGCTGTTCAATCCGTCATACATTTAATGACACTTTTTTATACAGTCGACATCAACTGCGTTTGAGGTAAACTCACACTACATCCTCAGGTTCATCATCAGAGGGCTGAGTGTGAGTTTACACCAAAATTGAGCGCGTAAAAAAATCACATTAAATATTTGACGGATTGTACAGCGCCTAGCTAGCAGAAACTGTACGGGACTATTCCCACCTCTCGTTCCCACCACTGCAACTCCTGTGTAGCCAGGATCTACAGCTTGACCGCCACAAAAACCCAACCAATGAAGGTCAAGTTTGTCCCGGGGGAAAGTTAAACTGTCATTGGACCCGCAACGAAATTAATCAGAAGAACATAGGAGGAGTTCGAAATTAAGGTACTGTAGTACAGCAGAAACTGTAGTGTAGGATGATAATCAATGAAAAGACAGGCATAAGTTCAGCAGAGCAACCATCTTGAAGCCTCGTCCTCCTAGAGAGACCGCGTTCCGCCCAGAGGCGCGAAAAGCCAAAACGTCACTGTCATCTGTCAAACTTTCACAGACCAACAATCAATTACAGCACAGAAACTTTCTAGAACTAAAATTTTCATATATTTTTTTCGTTTAATGTAAACTTACACTAAGCCCAGTCCATATTTGACACCTTAATACCAATCATCTCTCTTTTTGACACCACCTTACACAAATGTATGGAAAATTTCAGTTTAATTGGACATCAGGAAGTGGGCCAAACAAACTTTGACTACCCACTGATAAACATCGGGGCCGGTGAAGCTGAATAAAAGCCTGTAATAAAACGCTTAGATATTGTGCAACTTTACATCTGACATTTGAAAGATAATCGCAAACAACTGTAGATTTAAACTTTTAGGCTGGGTTGCACCACCACCTTGCTTTAACTTTATCAAACGTCAAAAGTCTCTCAAACTCCATACAAAAAGCACCGGTTGAGGTTATAGTCACGGTTAAAGTAAGTTGATGGAACTCAGCCTAAAATGTGACAACAAGACGTCAGAATGTCTGATAAAGATGTCCAGCAATAAACCGTCGCAGCTGTGACATTGTCAGGAGGGTGCTACTATCAATACGGGATTTTAGTTCACATTTTTACTACGTTGGAAATCACAAAAATGACATTTAATGGAGATTGCTACTATCAATACAAAATGACATTTAAAGGAGATTGCTACAATCAATGTAATAAATGTATCTTTCTTTCTTTCTTTCAATACTGGGTTACTTATTCCGATTTTTGCCTCTTGACTTTTCAGAATCTTTCAGCTATAAGTGAAAACGTAAAAAAATAAAAAAAACACCCGCGTAAAACTATTGTCATATTTTACGTATATCTTCTCCGATCTTCAGGGGTCGATTTTAAAAGTTTTTAATGTAAATTGTGTAATTTATTAAAGCTAGATATTCTCTGTCACGCAAACTCCACACCACCATCAGCTAAGAGGCGGTTATCAAAGAAGATAAGTGTTGCCAATTCTTTGTTTTCAAAATAAATTGGCCTGAAGGCGTACGCTACTATTTAATAAAACCTTATCGTTCTCTTTTACAAAGTAACTGACTTGTCTACACGAATGAGTGCAAGAAAGAATCATAGAAGCACTACAATTAAGTAATTTGTAAGTAATCTAGTCAGGTGGGGATTCTTGGATGGCTCAAACATAGAGTGCAGGTGCGGTTTTGTTCCCCAGTCGATGAAGCACATGATGTCGTGCTGAGTGCCCGAGCAACTGCACGCAGGAGGATTTAAAGAATGCTGCTGACAACGCCACTCTTTTATCAGAGTTTTGGGCTGACACTGTGTAGGTTTGTTGTCAACACGATAAGAAGAAGACCTAGATACAGAAAACAGCACGTTCAGCATTTAAAAATCAGGAAAAAATATCCCATCTTTTTCTCGGATCTTTATCTATCTCTAAACTCAATTTCATCCTAATCAGTTCAGTGGTTTGGGTGTGAAAAGTGAAATCAATATTGATGTGAAGCACAACTTTTTACACTTCTATCCTTTATCCGTTCGCTCGCCGTTTATTAAACGGTATGAAATATGCACGGGAACATTTCATCGGGTATATTTTTATCGTAGATTAAAATAAGGATAATCATTTAAAAAAGGCCTACCAGTTTATGGTAACCAGTGTGCAATTTGTCGTTATGCTGGCAACACTTGACATGGGGGCGTAGGGTTGTCACTTGTCCGTCATTTTTGAAATTTAAACTTTTAGATCGTTTTTTGTTTTGTTAATATGGCGCTATGAAACTGCAGGGTAAAGACTGAAAATGTTTAGGGTCTTGGCTTGAGATGATGTTCATTTGTTTGTACTTTACAATTAGCTGTTGCCTTTGGTTTTGCCTGTGACGATTTTCCGTAAATTACAATATTGTCTTAAAAGTACCTATTTACTTGTCTGAAGCGCTCACGAACAAAAATGATCTATAAAACCAGCCTCATACCCTTGCAATGGTTGAAGGTTAATGGATACCATTTTGGTGCCATCTAAGTGACAAATTAAGTGTCATTGATTTTATTCCAAATCTTAACTATGTGACCATAGAGCATGTGAGAAATAAAGTTCCAAAACCAAGAATAAATCTCTATTATGTGTCTTTAAAAGACCATCTTTCATTCAAATCCAGAAAGAGATAGATTAAATTGAGCCTGAAAAAGGCATCAAACAGATTTCTGATCACGCGATCAAATTGCATCTAATATCTGTGGGCTGAGTGTGAGTTTTTTCAAACGCACTCACTAGTGAGCGCGTCAAAAAATGACATTAAATGTACAGCGCGCCTAGCGAGAAACTTTCAAAAACTAAAATTTTTATACATTTTTTAAAAAACAAATGCAACTTCTGTGTCAACCCTATCTCTAGACCAGTCCTAGATTGCCGTCCAGTGAGCCAGTAATAATGACGGATCGGTTTTTAATAATTCGCCAACAAGACGGACCAGTTCCACCATAAGTTTAACTTTAAGCAGATTACGTCTTACCCTGTTTTGCGCAAAAGCCGCTGCTATAATTATTTCTTAAAGTATGATTATCTGAGTCCGCGGAAATGCTATAATACTTATGCAATTTGAAAAGAAACTAAGTCTTAATACGCTGGTAAAAAAAGTTGCAATATGATGGACTGACGATTTGGTGAAGGTTGCGGGAAGCACCTGGATGCGGGCAGCGCATGACATCATCCTTGGGAATCCTTGGGGAGGCCTTTATCCAGCAGTGGACGTCATTTGGCTAAAACGATATGGCGCCGAAGAATAACACCGGTCAACAAAAAAAATTTTTTTTTGCGCATTGATTTTACTTATTATATTCTGATTATATAAGCAAATGTATATAAAAAAGTGCGATTACAAATCGAAAATATTTGCTTTTTAAGAAGTTATAGCGATTTGAATTTTGCATCTTCATAGTATAATGTCTCTCAAGATGCACGTCACATTCTCATTGGGATATATTTATAAATAATTTATGGGGGCTTATGCGCAAGAACAAGGGGCACGCTTTCATCAAAATATAGTGGGATTTGAGAAACGACGTTATCAAGGCCAGTATACTGAAAGCATGATAGGGTTAGATTTTTATGAAAAAAATCTTCTATGGAATATGACAGGAAATTAGAACTTTTATTTTTTAATAAATATTTGGACTCTATTTTAATTTTTCTCTTGTGAGAATGAATCTTAAATGGATGTTTGTTATGTTTTAATAATAGAAATAATGAAAGAAAGAAAGAAAAAAAAAAATTGGCAACAAATTAAATCATCTCTATGTTCATGTTTCATACATTCATTGATATGAATTTTTCTATTTTTTACACATAAAAGCAAATTCAGAACAATATTTTGTTATCCTTGTTTCTAGGTTATAAAGCAATAAAAATAAGCTATGCATAACCCGTGCGCAAAAATACTGTAGACAGTTGTAATCTCCTTCTGCTGTTTTCATTCATCCAAATGATATACAACATCAGGCCTCCTCAACCAGTCTGACCAGCTTGGGGAGCTTAGACCTGATCCTCCATTTACCTCTGATAAATTAGAGAGAATATTCCTTCCGTGGAGACTAACGCCCGTATTCACAAACATTACTATGAGGTCTCACAGTGCGCGTGGACGCACAGGGTGACACAGGAACCAATTTTCTGCTTCACTTAAGCAAGCATCGTTTGTGAATACGGGCGTAAATAAATGCTATACACTAACATCAAGCTTATCCAACCCGTCTGGCCAGCGTGAGGAGAGAAGACCAAATCCACTATTTGCTCTGGTAAATTAAAGAAGGTCGTGCTCCTGAATGGTAACTATGTGACCTGATGGTGAATAAGTCTGGAGGGAAGTCGAACTTTAACTTCGAACTCCTCCTATGTTCTTCTGATTATTTTCGTTGCGGGTCCAATGACAGTTTAACTTTCTCCCGGAACAAACTTGACCCTCACTGGTTGGATTTTATTGGCGGTCAAGCTGTAGATCCTGGCTACACAGGAGTTGTAGTGGTGGGAACGAGAGGTGGGTATAGTCCCGTTTGATGATGAATAAATCACACTCCTTCCTAGTTTTTAAATAATAAAGACTAGGAATACGGTAAAATGAGGTCTCCCCAAGCGCCAACCCGTCTGGCCAGCGTGGGGAGTGTAGGCCGATCCTCCATTTGCCTCTGGTAAATTAGAGAGGATCATTCTTCTGCAGTGGTGAATAAGTGACCTGATTCGAACTCCTCCTATGTTCTTCTGATGAATTTCGTTGCGGGTCCAATGACAGTTTAACTTTTCCCCGAGACAAACTTGATCTTCACTAGTTGCATTGTCGGCGGTCAAGCTGTAGATTCTGGCTACACAGGCGTAAGTTGCAGCTGTAGGAACGAGAGGTGGGTATCGTCGAGAGCCACGCGAAAGGGTGTTTTTAGGACGTCAATCGACAGAGGCACTTCAAATGTGCTCAGACTTGTATGATCTGTCAAGTCATAATTATGTCAATGCCATCCCGTGCCGCTCCCATACCATAGGCACTCACTGAGTTAAGCGCTAGACTATACAGGGTGTAATTTTGTAATGCCACATGAAGGGAAAGTACTCTTAATACTGTAGATAGAAAATTTTCCTCAAGGAACCAATCCTTTATTTTTGAAAAGAAATAGAACTGCATTCAAAGATTTCCAAAAATTTACGCTACACCCGGGAATCGAACCAACTAATTATGTTAAGAATTACACCCTGTATTTTTATTGCATCGATCGTTAGGGTTAAGTACAAGGATGAAATCTCTCAAACAAACTTGATAACTCAAATGAAAGGGAAACCATGAAATCCTCAATTATTTTAGGTACAGATTATTGTATGGTGGTATGGTGGTAAATTTTCGAAAAAAAATCGAAAATCTTTGAATGCAGTTCTCTTTCTTTTCAAAAATAAAGGAATGTTTTCTTTGAGTAAAATCTTCTACCTACAGTATTAAGGGTACTTTCCCTCCAGGTGGCATTACAAAATTCCACCCTGTATAGTCTTTATTATTTGGGTGGACTGGAAGTCTACGTAGTCTCCATTTACAGTTATTGCTCCAAGAGTTCTAGTAATTCCTAACTGCAAATCGCTGGGTTATTAAGTATGGCATGCTGTCGTTTGAAATTTAATTATTACCGTAATGCATTTCGTATATTGTTAACAGTTACGTCTCGTTACATCCTGACCTTTAATGGCTTCAGAATAAGTTTTATAGTTTATTGCATCTTTAGGACTGGTGCATACCTAATATTATTCTTCAGTTTCCCGTTTTATTTTTAACCCCCTAGAATATAAAGGCACTACAAGTTGACCCCCTTACTAATAAAAAGTTACACAGTTGTTGAACACTGTTTTAAAATGACATTTCCATACTAAACGTCACTTTAAAACACTGTTCAACGAGCGTGTAAGTTTTATTAGTAAGGGGGTGAGTCTTTGTCTATGGCATTATAGCTCTCAATAATATTAAAAACCTATTTTTTTTTAAAGATTATAGTATTCTTAGCCATATTTCACAAAAATGTTTTCAACAGTTATGTATCTAAGTTTATAATTTTTAAGTGAAACATAAATTAAAAATTGTAAACTGTCTGATATACCTATTTTCTCATTTTTCGTTTTAATGGAAAAAAACGTAAGTAGTTAAACGTAGTCCTTTTTTTCTATGAAACTTTTTGACTGAAAGGACAAATTGAATATGTTTCAAGAGCTATTTATATTTAGTTTTATAATTTTATGCCACATTTTAAGCAGTCGCAGTCGCCAGTGTGACTTTAGCGCGGCATCCATGCATGCAATGCAGTTCTATCCATTTTTTGTCATCCTTTATTTATTTTTACATAATCGTATGCACCCACCTTAACGCCATAACGTCTTCAATTTTATTACCCCACTGGGAAGCCAGTAGCGTAATATTAATGTAAGATTGCCCCTGCTTCAATGGACAATGTTGGACCATAAACTAGGGGACACGTCTAGTCTACTTTACTGGCAACACTGGTATTCCGCTGTTTGTACTCTCTATCGGTCTGGGTATTGTTCAGGGTACAAATAAATTTGCGACTGGCAATATTGTGTTGTCTAAATATTTAGTAAACGATAAACGGTTAAGCTTACTTATGGAGAATAAGAAAATTTATGCGAAATGCATTTTGGGAAATTGTTCGTTCGATTGATTCATCAACCAATTCACCAACCAACCAACCATTGCTGGACAGAGACCTCCTCCGGCTAGAAACATTGAATTTTTGGATAAATCCAGATTATTCTGTAACCTTTATTTGTGTCAATTCTTCTTCTTGTCGTGTCAACAACTAACCTACACAGTGTCAGCCCAAAACTCCGCCACAAGAGTGGCGTTGTCAGTAGCCTTCATTAAATCTTCCTGCTTGCAGTTGTTTGGGCTCGCAGGGCACGACATCAAGTGCTTTGTCGAATGGGGAACAAAACCACACTTGCACTCCAAGTTTGAGCCATCCAAGAATCCCCACTTGAACAGATTGTTCTTACTACGGCCGACCTGCGTCCGAAGTCTATTTAAAGACAATTCAATTATTTATACCATTTGATAGAGCTCGTGAAGCACTTTTAGAATCAGTAATCATTTTTTATATGTTGTAGTATAGAAATAATCGAGTGAGATCACTCATTGTTTCCATTTCCATCCTGTATAATTAACTAGCGGCCCCCCGTGACTTCGTACGCGTTTATCCCGTTTTACTTCCTTAGGGGTGAAGTTTCGTAAAATCCTTTCTTAGCGGATGCCTACGTTATAACATCTACCTGCCAACCAAGTTTCAGCCCGATCCGTCCAGTGGTTTGGGCTATGCGTTGATAGATCACTATGTCAGTCAGTCAGTCAGTCACCTTTATATTTAGACTAGAAAACTAAACTGTCCTTTATGTTTGGTTTTCCCTGCAGAAACTAACAAGAGTCTCAATGGTGTGAACAAGAAGGATTATCCCATGCTTCTAAAAATAGCCAACCATTCAAGCCAAAATAGCCAACAGTTCCATTAAGACGCATTTTATATTATTCGCTATAATAAAGAAAAGTTATTTTTATAACATTAAATTAAAGCTGATATAGGATTTCACAAGTCGGACTCAATCTATATGTATCTATAAAAGCTAAAGGTCACTGATTGACTGACTCACTCTTTACGAAATCTCAGAAACTACAAGTGCTAGGAGTCTCAAATTTTGCGTGGGGATTCCTTTTAGAACGTAGGTGCTAAGACGGGATTTTGCAAAATTCAACTCTTAAGGGGGCAAAACGGGATCCACGCGTACGAAGTCACGGGCGACTGCTAGTTACATAATATTTAGTTTACATTTTAAACATACTCATTTGAAAATCTCAGAACATTATGCTTTGAAAAGTGAACAAAAAGTCTTCAAAGTAGGTACTTTCCTTAAGAAGGCTTCTTCTACATTTAGAAGTGTCAATAAGGCAGCAAAGCAAAACAGTGTAAGTGCGTTTGTTGGCGTGAAACAAAAGCTTAGCGTCGGCTCAACCAATTAGTGGGGGCTTTGAGATAATATTCCTCTCTTTGTAGACGAAGAAATGTAATAGATATGTGGTAAAAAATATTTTGGTTTATGTGGTTTGGATCTTCAGCCTTCTATTGTTAGTGGTGTAGCGATGATATTAAAGTATAGAAAAGACTTTCATAGTTCGGAGTTTGACTCTCAAGAGAGCCAAAAGAATTGTAGGATCTCTAAAATAGTGATATTCAAAAATTAAAACGGTTTATTCTGAACTACTGGTGAAAGAAATTCTTAAACGAAGTAATGAAAATGAAACCTAACGGAACTATTCCCACCTCTCGTTCCCACACTGCTGCAACTCCTGTGTAGCCAGGATCTACAGCTTGACCGCCAATAAAACCCAACCAGTGAAGGTCAAGTTTATCCCGGGGGAAAATTAACTGTCATTGGACCCGCAACGAAATTAATCAGAAGAACATAGGAGGCGTTCGAAGTTCGAAATGAAACCAAACAAAAAACTACTCGTAAAACAATTAAAATAACAATTTATTGACTGTCTTCTAATCTTTTGTGTGTAACACAAACGCCCGTATTCACAAACGATGCTTGCTTGAGTGAAGTAGCAAATCGAACGCACAGTGTTGAATAGAGCTCTGTGATTGGTTCATGTGTCACCCTGTGCGTCCACGATCACTGTGAGACCTCATAGTAATGTTTGTGAATACGGGATAAAGTGAGGTACTAAGCTGGTTTGAGTTTTGGTAGATTCAGTCTATTGGTAAAAAGAGTTTGCTTAATTTGAGACTTCTATATCAGCAGGATAAAGCTGGTCCTCTTATAAATACGCATCTAACTATGTACTCTTAAAAATTCAAGTCTATGACAGATTATGAATAAGGCATATCTAAAGGACACTCGCTCTATGACCTTTCACTTTTAGCAAGCTTTTAGTTTCTAAGAACTCTTTGCATAGTGTACACGAAGATGTTGCACAGTGATTGGGTACACTGAGAAAACTTAACCCTACACTGCATTCAGTCCCATATATGGGACAACCAATATAATTGATGCT
Source organism: Ostrinia nubilalis (assembly GCF_963855985.1). NCBI lineage: Eukaryota > Metazoa > Arthropoda > Insecta > Lepidoptera > Crambidae > Ostrinia > Ostrinia nubilalis. The sequence continues at coordinate 2,039,485 of NC_087110.1, forward strand.
TTTTCTGATTTGAGCCAAGTAGCGGCATCTATCATAACGTAAAGAAAGTGACAACAACCAAAGGCATCCATTTATTGCATTCGTTGAAATTAGATGGCAGCACTATCTCGGTCAGTCAGTCATTCAATTGAAAATTTTGAACTTCACCCACGCGCCGTGCGTATTCATTTTGAAAATTTAATAAATAATAGTTGTTTATGAAATGCAACAGTGGAAAAATTGTTTTTATGTCGAAATATCAATGAACTAAACAAATGTAAGGATATTTTTTTAATTTGGCCGTGTTTCGATACTAAATTTTTACAATTACTGTGTGATCCCGATGTGTCACTTCATGCAGTGATGATCCAATTTTAGATATGTACACTAATGGTATGATGTTGATTTTTCGTACATAGTGAATAAGAAAACCTCATCCAGCGCTCAAATCCAAAATTATTTGACCATACCATTAGGCAATGAAGATGAACAAGACTCCTCAGGCCGAAAGTGACGATGACATTGCCTCAATTAGATCTACCCTCAACAAATTTTCTGAAACGTTTAGCAATAGGTACGGATGACGAAAAGCAATTTGTTTCACCGAACAGGTATGAATACGCTGCCCCATCAGGGTCCTATGCTGCAGCAGCATAATATACCAAATCCTAGTGGTTCAATCTTGCTGTTCCCTACATCCAGATTCGTGAAGCAGTTGGCTTCACGTACACGTCAATCAACAGTTGTATCTTCCGCTTCTGCTGCACCACAAGACCCTGCTCCTACACCTGCTGTTTCCGTCTCCAGGATAAAGGAAAATATCATCTGGAAAAAAAGATTACCATCCAACAAACCTTGAGTTTTGTGGGCAAACCGATCTAGAGTCAGAAGTTGAAACTCCTTTGCAATATTTCTTCTAATTATTCGCCATTGATAAGAAATACCATGTCAGTAACCCAGTTTGAAAAATTCAGCAATATCTACACTTCAATGATACCACTCGGCCACCAGCAGGTACTACTGGATACGATCGTCTCCATAACTTAGACATCTATTAGAAACCCTAAAAAATGTCAAGCTATACTCAAAAGAGAGGCATTGTCAGTGGATGAGCATATGTGCGCTACTAAGGCCTCGTAACATGCTGCGCCAATATCTACCTAATAAGCCTCATAAATGGGGGTAATCCTTGATAACTAATACACATACCCAGTATTGATTACGCTTTAATTTAGGTAGGTCATTGCATGCAGTGCCACATATGGAACAAAATAAAAAAAATCATTTTTCTCTATAACTATTCGTTTATTTTTATTTTACCTGTACTTCCCGTGTTCTAGACCACAAATATGATCTAATAAGATTTTTTATTCTAAAAACAAAAAAATCATGCAGTGTAGGGTTAATACAAAATATAACATTTATTCCATTGTAGTCGTAAAAGACGTCCAAGGAAAAAATTGAGACGAGTAAGGGATAAATATGCGAACATCAGGCCTCCCCAACCCGTCTGGCTTGCGTGGGGAGTGTAGGACAAATCCTCCATTTGCCTCTGGTAAATTGGAGAGTCGTATTCCTGCAGTACAGTACAGACTAAATAACCAGAAGATGATAGTTTTTACTAAGAACAATAGTAATTTATAGTTAAGTTCGACCTACAAGCTTTCAAGAGGAGAGCGTATCTTCACCTTAAAGGCCGGCAACACACCTGTAACGCCCCTGGGTCTGCGGGTGTCTATGGGCGACGGTAATCACTTACCATCAGGTGATCCCGTCTGCTCGTTTGCCTCCTGTCACATAAAAAAATCCTCCAACTTGAGAAGAAGTTTCGCTATACAAAGCTAAAAACCTTTTCTTATTTCTCATAGATTTATGTTGTTTCTTACGCCCGTATTCACAAACATTACTATGAGGTCTTACAGTGCGCGTGAACAGGGTGACACACAAACCAATCACAGAGCTCTATTCGACGCTGTGCGTTCGATTTGCTGCTTCACTTAAGCAAGCATCGTTTGTGAATGCGGGCGTAAATGATCTGAAGATGATAGTCTTCTTTACTGAGAACAATATTAGAATAGAATAGAATAGAATAGAAAAGGTTTATTGACACAGTAAAAAAGACACAATACAAAAAAAAAAAAACAACAAAAACACAAAATATGTAGGCTATCAAAAAACAAGTGGTGAGAAAAAACTGTGCCAATAGGCACCCGCTCAGCATTTATCGTGACATGCTCAAAAGGGCAAGTCACGAAGCTGGTCTTCCGCGGACGCCCTTGCTTATTGCGCAACCCTTGGAGAAGACACCGTCTAAAATAATGTAACCGTAAATTATAATTAGTGAAAGTTCGATGTCTCTCCAAGGGGCACGCAACGCAGGGTTGTGTGTATAATTCGGTTACAGTACGCATCAAGAATAAAAAAAAAATACAAATAACTTATCAAAACAACACAAGAGAAGAATAAAAATAAAAAAAACATAACAAGAAACAACAACAACAAAACCTCGAAAATCGAATTAAATATTAATAATGTATAGTTAAATTATACCTACAACTAGGGTTGCCAGGTCCAAAATCACAAAAGCCGGACTTTGTGCTTGATTTGGCCGGACATTTTACCCTAAAAGCCGGACATGTGACGGGGGGGGGGGGGGGGGGGTGCAATTAGTGTCAGCTCATGAGTGACATCATCGGTTGCTAACCAACAATCAACATCCTGATGCGTGCGCTTCATATGACTCTGTGGCTCGACTTTCGCCTGGCGCGGCAACCAAATAAAAAGCCTAACAAAAGCCGGACAGGCCGGACAAGGCAATATTTGGCCGGACAAGGCAATATTTGGCCGGACAAGTCCCTAAAAAGCCAAACATGTCCGGCTAAAGCCGGACGCCTGGCAACCCTACCTACAACTTGAGAAAAGTAGGTTTCGGTATACAAAGCTAAAAACCTCTTATTTATCGTAGATTTATATTGTTTCTTAGAAAAGACAAATATCCTGAAGAAAACAGCAGGATAAAGTAGACACCTTTCACTGTACAACCGTGTTTAAAGCATAAAGGACTGAGCTTCGTGAACTTTTACATAAGATAGGCATGCGTCAGACTAGCAACTAAGTCGCAAGTATGATTAGCAAGCTAAAGTGGCAATGGGGAGGGCACATAGTACGCAGAACTGCCGATGGGGCAGCAAGGTTCTGGAGTGGAGGCCACGTACCGGAATGCGAAGCGTAGAACGTCCACTCGCAAGGTGGACCGACGACCTCATGAAGGTAGCAAGAAGGCGCTGCAGTCCGCTACCAACCCCTTTATTCCTATTTACCCCCTTCTTGCCACCGGGGTGGTGTTTGGCAATAAATATTAAATGACCTTGTTGGAATTCATTGGAGGAGGCCTATGTTCAGCAGTAGACGTCCTTTGGCTGAAATGATGATGGCCTTACTTGTCGTAAGTTAATTTTGTCTAAAGTGTTCAACGCGCCTTAGGAAAGATTCTTTATTTTCTAAGAGCAAGCGAAGTGTCTCCGATAACACATCTCCGTGCAAATGTACAAGACCTTTGTTAGGGCAGCTGTGAACTAACGTTTTTGAATTTGTCTTATTTAAGAATGTAGCTACTATGATAACCGATACAAGTTGATACAACAAGGTAGACTGTTACCTACCGTGTGTGTTTTTATTTTTCTTGATTTTAAAGTAAAAATATCGAACGCACTGCAAATAATGGCTCGTGGTATGCGTACCATATTCTAATAAGTATTATAATACCTGTAATATGGTTTTAAAGTAATAATACTGCGACGCGTAATAGCACTTTTTAAAAGCCTATTTGCAGAAAATAAATTACTTTTATGACTTTTAAGAGCCTACCTGGCACTTCAAATCAGTGCCTCTAACTAAATAAATGTATGTATTATGTAATCACTACCTAGTAATAAAAATGACTCCTACTAGTGACGTCACAATATTTTAATCCAGACTCATGATGGCCGACGGCGTTTAATTTATAACAATTTTTAACCGACTTCAAAAAAGGGAAGGTAATTTAACTTTAGAAAGCCAATCAAAACGCCAAAGTATATTAAAAACCCAGCTCATTTCGACCCAGCTGACAAGGGTCAATTCATGGGAATTTCATCACGGGTCTCATACCTCAAAAACTAAGCATTATAAAAGCATTATTATAAAAAAGGAACTTAGCGTGCAAAAGCTCGCCATACCTTGCGTTCGAGTGCGTTGACCCTCCGTAAGCTCAAAAACCTTTCTTTAAAAGTGTAAATTTATTCAAATTTCAAAAAACGAAGCCTATGCCTGCATCCTTTCCACGACGTATCGGTGCGAAAGAGACAAAAATACCCAACCTAAGAGTGTGAGCGAGACAAGCGTACGTCTGTTCACCGCTGCCCGAAACTCGTTTAACAATAGCAAAGTCAAGTGATGCGCTCACGCAACAAGAAAGGCAAAAATGCAACTCTAAAAGGAACGTGGATTACTTTTCATAGAATATTGATCGACATTAAATTTTATGGCTATCGGTGAAATAGGATAGGCATCGGATAAAAAACATAATTGACTTTTTGTGAATAAGTGTACATAAGCGTAATTCGAGATAAATTTTATTTAGTATGGCATTGAGGCATGGAAGAATATTTTTTGATATTCAGGATTTCTTGACACCTCCATAATCTTAGTAGATTTTTAATGAAACTCCAAGATAATTAAGTCTTTGGGTTTCATTCACTGAATAGATTTGGTTTTATTTCCAGGTGAAACATACCCAAAACTTTGTAATTGTAGGTACTTACTTTTGATAGTATTATATTAGTTCTTGCAACTCACGAAAGCGAGTGAGCTTTACTTGTGTGTGTACTTGTACATGCACGTACCTAACGATAGTATAATATCTATCAAAACTTTTGAAAAACGAACAGTACCTCTAGTAGGAAAAACTTTCGAGTTCGTTTCGTTGCGTATTCAAAGTGTCATCGAAAAATTTTGTATGAAAAATTAAACAGCGCCCCCTATATTATAGCCGCCCTAGGGGGCGCTGTTTAATTTTTCATACAAAATTTTTCGATGACACTTTGAATACGCAACGAAACGAACTCGAAAGTTTTTCCTACTAGAGGTACAGTAGCGAGCCACCGCCACCACACATGTAAAGCTCACTCGCCTTCGTGACTTGCAACAACTATACTACCTACATGCGTTAAGGCAAAGCTCTTTGCTCTTGATCTAAGCTTTGAAACTCGAATACCTAAATGACTTTTGTTAATTGATTATTATGTAGAAAAGTACTTAGAATACTTTCATCATCATCAACCTTATGACTTCATCATCATCATATTAGCCAATGGCAATCGCTAACACTCTCTCCCTGTTCTTAGTCTAGCAGTACTTATTATTATTCTGTGGTCTAGCTAACGACAACTAGACTGGAGCTTTCAAATAGTATGTCTAAGTACACCATCCCCTGCTAAACAAATGCTGCAAAAACTTTCATCATCAGCTTATAGCAGCCCACTGCTGGATATTTAAACCTTCATTGGGGACCTCATAAAGGTAGCAGGAAGGCGCTGGATGCAGGCCGCCACCGACCGACCATTGTGGAATGCAGTGTTCAGCAGTGGACGTCCTATGGCTGAAATGATGATATTGATGATGATGATGATGATGATGGGGACGTCCAATACGCACCATATTATTATATCTCATGTTGGCGACTTTATTCAAATCGTTACTTTTCCTCACTGGATATGACTTTAGTACTAGAAAATTATATATTTTTAGCATTCTGAATATGTATTTCACACTTTTAACATTTCCTTATCCGTCGACACAGCCCAATTATAATGTTTTATAGTGCACGGATATTATAACTGCCTTACATAACAGTTACATCATGCGTTTGTATCCTGTTTTTATTTTTAAATTATTTCTAGTGTTATTTCCGATTTTTCACGATCAATTTCAAGTATTTTGCGGTCGATAAAAAATTAAAAGCAGACGGTACTGCAAAAAGTAGATGAGTATTGTCTTACGTAACCATTTGATAGTTAAAATAGGCTACGTTTTATGACGTATCGAAATAATCTAAAGAACTTCTAAAGGCAGATTTTACACTGAAATAAATACATATGTTATTTCCGCCACTTCTTTTCAGAACCCAGATATGGTGTCCCTAAGTGGTGGTAGTGTAGGTATTTAGAGGTTGTTAATCATTAACAAATTAAACCATTTTCAGCAACTCCTCAAATAGAAGATAACCTTTTCATTCATTGTCTTAAAATAAGTATCTAAGTAGGTATGCATTTATATTTTACCAAAATTTTTTTAAGTTATCAACTGGATACATACATAAGTACTACGAGTACAAGTAGGTACATCAAGATGTGTAGTTTATCATGACTCATTCATCACCAATACAAAAAAATAACATACCATATTTTAGTACATTTTAATTCCTCTATTTGCCATTGGTTCGTTTACGGATCTCCTCATTTCTGATTCGATCTCGCAAAGAAACACCAAGCATAGCCCTCTCCATAGCACGCTGTGCAACTTTGAGCTTCTGTATAAGGCCTATAGTGAGAGGCCACGTTTCCGAGCCATAAGTTATCACTGGTAACACACATTGGTTATACACTCTAGTCTTCAGGCAGGTTCTTTGCGAGATCGAATCAGAAATGAGGAGATCCGTAAACGAACCAAAGTCGCTGACATAGCCCGACGTATTAGCAAGCTGAAGTGGCAATGGGCAGGGCACATAGTACGCAGAACTGACGGCCGATGGGGCAGAAAGGTTCTGGAATGGAGGCCGCGTACCGGAAAACGCAGCGTGGGGCGTCCACCTACAAGGTGGACCGACGACATCGTAAAGGTAGCAGGGAAGCGCTGGACGCAGGCCGCTACCAATCGATCAACATGGAAAGCATTGGGGGAGGCCTATGTTCAGCAGTGGACGTCCTGTGGCTGAAATGATGATGATGATGATGATTTGCCATTGGATATAGTGGGTAACGCTTGTCATAATTACTTCTAAATCGAATACAAAAAAGTCGAAATATTTATACAAAATGGATATTAAACAATTAACAAACCATTCGATCTAATAAATTAGCAAGTTGTAAACTTTAAATTGTTCCAGCAATAACAATATTGACATTAATTAATAAAGTCTGCAGACAGAGCACTCTGTAATTTAGACTCCGCATTTTCCTTATCTTCTTATTCATTTCGCTCTTGGCAGAGCGGTCGTGGTCACGTTGAAGCGTTCACGTCGGTTGTAGAGGCAGATACATCTCTCGCGCCATCTCTCTCTGTTGGCAGACTGCCTGGTGCATGGTTTCCCACTGACAATTTTACTTGGTCAGCCCAGCGCATAGGTGAAGGTGACCTGCCACGCGATCGGGTACCTTCGAATTTTCCTTGGACGACCAGTCGCTCTATGGAGTTGTCATCCCACTTTGAGACTTATGCCCATGCCATTTTCATCATACTATAGGGCTAAAATTGCAACAGCATTTTTTAAATTAACTATTAGCAATTTCTCAAATACTGCAGTTTTTACTAACACCAGCAAGAGAGACAGCAAGGCCATTTTTAATCCACAACAAGAAAGCTTTTGCTCTGCATCTCACCTGATGGAATATGATAATCAGGCTAAAGGTGGAAGAGAGCTTCACCCGGTATCCTAAACTATTTTAAAAATCAATTTGATACAAAAAATATTGACTTCCATTCTGCAATAATTTTAAGCTGCATGTGTCAAACAAGGTATGTTTCTTTAATAAAGATAAAATTGTCTTCTTCTACTACTCGATCTTCTCTGAAAATCGAACTCTAATCACAGAGGCGTTCCTACAATACTTGCAACGCAATTCACAGGCGCGGTTATTTTATGTAGAGTCTATAGTTGTAATTAGTCTCTACATGTGAAGTAAAAAACAAACGCCCAAAGTAAGATATTCTGTCGGTCGTAATTTAATTGAAAATTGGCAGCGTTATAAATCGACGTGTCTTAACCCTTTCACAGGCTCCATTCGTTGTTGTTACACCTTAAGCCGAGGTAATAGGGTTCAAAATATGACGGGAATTTTATTCCCACTGACTTTCAAAGGGTTAACTTCGGACCCAGCAACGCCCTTTGCTCCGGGCCCTTATATGGCATCGATCGAAATTAATGCATGAAATTGTTATAATTAAATAAGAAATTGGAAAGTAAATTGTATGATCCATAATAATAATTATTATATTGATGACCGTCTGTCGCGCGTCTACTGTCCATCAAGCTGCTAGTTACAGGTTCAAATCTCGATGGGGTCAATTGCTAGTGTAATAAGAACGAGCGTTTGTCAAAGTCATTTATTAGACAATAGCTTTTGCCCGCGGCTTCACCCGTGTGAAATTTGGTGTGTAACATATCGTCATAAATTAAAGCTTTTATGTTATTCTGGGTTATATACAATAATACTGTCAAGTTTCATCAAAATCCGTCCAGTAGTTTTTGCGTAAAAGTGTAACAAACATGTTAACATCCAGACATCCATACAAACTTTCGCATTTATAATATTCCATACAAGCTTTTGCATTTTTAATATTCGTAAGATAAGAGATTTCAGAATTTCTACAAAACTAAAAAACAAACTCAGGTTTTTTTACGACATCAATCGATGCCATAATAATAACTACTTTTGTGAAATTGTCTGAAAACTTATATGTATGGCAGTGGATGGGCCACATAGCTTGTAGAACTGACGGCCGTTGGTGCAGAAAGTTCATGAGTGGTGTCCACGGACCGGAAAATATAGAGTAAGACTACTCGGTAGACCGACGATCTTTTATAGGCCAAGGGAAGCGCCTGGATGCGAACAGCGCAAGACCGGTCGATGTGGAAATCCTCGGGGAGCCTTTTGTCCAGCAGTGGATGTCCTTTGGCTCATAAAAAAACTCATATAACTTATTTTATTTATACAAGTAGGCTTTTAAAAAGCACTTTTACACGTCCCAGTATAACCCTACCACTGCTTCGGAACACAAGGGCCAGTGCTGAGAAGAAGCAGCGCAAGAAACTCACGCCCGTATTCACAAACATTACTATGAGGTCTCACAGTACGGGTGATACACGAACCGACAGAGCTCTATTCAACGTTGTGAGTTCGATTTGCTGCTTCACATAAGCAAGCTCTTCCCGCTACCTTTACCAGATCGTCGGTCCACCTAGTAGGAGGCCTGCCCACGCTACGTCTTCCAGCCCGTGGTCGCCACTCGAGAATTTTTCTGCCCCAACGGCCATCGTCTCTACGAGCTATATGCCTTGCCCACTGCCACTTGATTTTAGCAATTCTGCGTGCTATGTCGGTCACTTTGGTTCTCCTGCGGATCTCCTCATTTCTGATTCGATCACGCAGGGATGCGGGCAGCGCAGGACCGTGCATTGTGGAAAACCTTGGAGGAGGCCTTTGTCCAGCAGTGGACGTCATTTGGCTGAAACGAACGAACGATAAGCAAGCATCGTTTGTGAATATGGGGCGTCAGTCACTATTGTCAGCCAAGTGTGAGAGAGATGCGAATGTTTCAAGTCGATCGACACCAGAATAAGGCTCTACTTATAAACTCCCCAATTAAATCCCATACAATACGTTTCGACACTGATTCATCGGTAACATTCGAACTTTTTGTTTCTGAGTATTCGAAAAACAAGTGTTCAGATGTGAATTAACAATGTTGCAGGTATAAATTAAAAGCAGGCTTAGCACTTTAGGCCTTAATATCTGCATCAAACATCGAAAATGCGCATGTAATTACAATTTTTATTAAAACAACACTGCAACATAGTGTGAGTTTCTTGCGCTGCTTCTTCTCGGCACTGGCCCAATTATTGTCCCGAAGCAGTTGTAGGGTTAATACTGGGACGTGTAAGTGCTTTTTAAAAGCCTACTTGCATAAATGAATGAGTTTTAGAGGTTGTTATATCCTTAGTTAACATTGTAATGCGAAAGTAACTTCGTCTGTCTGTTACGCTTTCACGCCTAAACCACTGAACCGATTTTGATGAAATTTATTTAGAGATAGTTGGAGTCCTGGGGAAGGAGTTAGGATAGTTTTTATCCCCGTTTTTGAAACAGGGACGCGCGTGAAAGTTTTTCTGTGACAGACTTATAATTTCACCTGGACAAAGTCGTGGGAAAGCTCAACTATATTTGCACCTGATTGTGCCCGTAGTAGTAGTTACAAAATTCAAAAACGAACGTTCAGTTTTTTCTTTTCATGCTTTTCCCTCTTCCTAACAAGTAGTTTACGAGTTTCATAAGTTTTCAACATGACAGTGGTGTATAAGACAGTAATAATAGTTTTTTTAGAGATTGCGATAATTTTGGATACATTTTTCAGTCATAATAGCCAAGTTGTTTCGTTTAATGACTTGTCCCTGCAAGAGTTATTCTTATTTTTTGTTCTTTTTATATTTTTGCTAGATAAACTACAATAGGTCTGAAGTTTACCTCATTCTTAAAACTTTTTTCGTAGTCAATTTTAAATTACATACACTTTCCTTAATTTTCTTAAACTTTATCAAAAGTGTCAGAGTTGTGGTTCACGTAGCATAATCTTATGATAACATAGACATAATATCTACAATAACAAGCCCAGAATAATTGTGACACGTGTTATGCAAACTTTATTTAATAGGTCTTCTATTTTTCGCCAAAGTTACATTATTTACAACCACTTTCGAAGCAAATAGAAATTTCCAAACGCCCCATCATTGTCCAAACGCCGTGAAGTTGATTGAGCGAAAAAAGCTAAAAGCTGAGCGGCCACTTTTGCCTAAAGAATACTGGTCGGAGCTAGCTCGATTCACTCGCCGAAGGTCAACCACGCTTCCTGCGAGCGAACCGACCAGTTGCAATCCGACCGCGGCATAGACCGCACGCGCTCGCTCTAAAAAACCACGTACATAGACACAACTTTTTTTACGAGCGTACATGTAAAAAGGACTATCTGTGTTGTCAAAGTTCCAAAGTATAGTGACCCAACACAAACAACTTGTGGTAATAAACTAGAAAGTTTTGCATAGCAGTGTTGCGTGCCCAGTTTAGTTTCATTTCGTGTAGTGCTAGAGTGAGGTTTATGAACCTTTACTGGATACTTTTTAGGTTATTCGGTAAGTGCATTTCTTTTGTCTAATTTTAAATTGACTTGCAATTTAGTTTTGACTGTTTCAGTAACATTATCATTGGGAACGTCACTTTGAACAATAATAATATCGTTTTATCGTTCTATAACTTCAGTTTAAGTTAGTGCATAAAACATTAACATTGAAATAACTTTAGATTGGTAAACTTTTATTGAAAAATAATAAAAATGACATCATTAGGATTACCAGTTTGAACATAATCATCACATATATAGAATCTGTTTTTTATTTCATGTATAGACAAGGTATCTTGAAGTTTTATTTTTAGTACTTGCCGAGTCTAGTCTTAAAAGTAACTTTTAAATCTTTTTTCTCTCTTGAAGTCTTAATACTTGATACAGCCTTGAAGCGAAGCTTAATGCATTTTCTGACATCAACAAAAGCAAGGTTTTTAAATAGTATATTGAGTTAAGTGTTATGTCAATATTCGTTAAGTGTGATTTAAGTAGATTGGAAATGCGCTTAAGTAAGAGAAGGACGCCATTAAAGTATTTTTGTGTGCTATAAATTAAAGGAATTTTGAGGTCAAAGTGAAAAGGAATTTGGCTTTAAAATAAGGTAAAATACCTTATTGTATATAGGTCCGTTTATTTAATCTATAGGCTTGAATATAGTTCCGTTTATATAATCTATAATCACAAATGCAATTAATGACTGCAATAGTCTAGGCGGTTCTTTTGTAGAGTTTAAAAATAAGTTTCTTAATTATTAAGCAATTAGGTATTCTATTAGTACCTAATTAAAACTCCATCTGTATTTTACTTAAAAAACAAGCAATTTAGTAAAAAATTATAGTCACATTAGATTTTTTCTAGAATTAAAAAAACTTAGGCAGAAATCTCAGGGTTGACACAACTGTCTAAGTGAAAAAATACACGAATTAATTTTGTTTCCAATTTATGCCCACTCTACATAGACCAGTAAGCGACCCAAATATGACACAGTTATACAAGATGTCTTTTTATAGTCATAGGTAAAAAATAGGTTGATTCTGTTACACAAATGCAACAACTTATCCAATAGGATCAAAAATTGACATCTCTACACTAAACTGATTGCTGATGATAAGTTTATGACTCGGTAATGTAACAAATTACGCAGACAAAGTCACGGGTAGAACTTGTCTATGGGGTAGAAATTGTCTAGAAACAGGGAAGGTATCTTTACTAATCTTTAGTACTCGACCCTGACTCCGTTCGCTTTTCTCCACAAAGAATATTATTTAGACCGCAGACCTGTAAGGATTGTATTTCTCCCATATAATATTACTTGCCACTTGAAATGACTGGTTTTTAAAAACGAGTTTATCGCCGTATTCCTGCATGTTTTGACGTTTTATTATCCTTTCTAGCCTTCAAGGCACTTTCGATATATTCCATAAACAACATATTTTATGGTAGACAGGATAGAGTCGTTTTTTGATCAATAATGATACTGGATCTTTGGGATTAATATTGAAATGGCTTTAATTTATTTTGGGGATTATTTGAATAGAAATTGGCAATTTCGCGAGTCAATAGGTACATTGACACTGAGTTTTGTGTCTTTTTTGAAGTTTCCAAGTGAACGGATCAAAAATGAATAAGGGACAGAAATACGCGTCTCTTATTAAACCAAATATGGCCTATTTTTATCCGACTTCAACAAATGAGGAGGTTCTCAATTCGGTTGGCATATATTTTTTTATAATAACTCTTAGATCGCCTTAGGATCCAAGTAGTTATCATAACCTGTGTTATAACACTTTTTAAAACGCCTAAAAATCCGAATGATTTGACTAACCATAACTTTGAAAGCCCTACGATAGCTTTTTTTAAAGAATACAGTAAGTATTTTTGTTTTAAAATAATATTCGCTGGTTAAATAATGTCATGAAGATCATTTTAGGTTCCATGTATCTTTACACCAAATGAATTTTGGTTCAACTACAACTTAATTGATTTAACACCTTAGGCGTAAAACGTCTTAAAGTTACTTAGGCATATATATTTATTACTAAATGCATATTTCGATTCACGTTCACGGATTAAACGTAAAACGTCATAAACTCACTTAGGCCCTTATACTTTTATAAGTTGAAGAACTTGAAAAATGTTTTCCATAATTCCAATTAGCCAAACACACCGTTATATAACTCTTATGTTGCAACAGTTCGTCGAACTCGATCATGATCGATTCAGATAGAATCACGAGTGATCCTACAATGATTAAAACGACGATACCATCTTAATGTCGACGGATTGAACGGTAAGTGTAGTAATTTGAATATATTATATTACATGCAATTTTCTTACGGCTGTGCAGTTTGTGACCCGGCGCATGTAATGAAATGACACTTGCATGAAGTCTAAGATTAATAAAAAGATAGATAAATCCAAAATAAATAAACAAAGGTACAAAATCTGGTGGGACGTTGTGCAGAATATGGCCAATAGTCTTTTCAAGTGCAAAATTCGACTTTTTTCTACACAAGACTACTTTATGTTATCTTGCATAATCGTCTTCCTCTTTTATTTTTTTAATGGGGAAAATAAAACTTCTGTATCGATCAGTATAACCAGAAGTTGGCAACCCTAACCTCTGGGATGCAGTTTAAAAGCAATTTAACTTTACTTTCTTTTGTTAATAATTGGAGGTACTTTGTACGTGTGACTTTTATGAAACTACCCGTATCTGAAATCTTTTGCGTTTGTAGACCAGCCAACGAAGACCTCCCATTTGTATGGGACTGTGTGCAGTAGAGGTGTCAAACTTTTATTGACATGCATCGACGGTAGCACATGAAGTTAAATACTGTGGCATTTATGTAATTGTAATAACGGCTATTTTAGATTCAAAATTCAGACTGTGGACGACGGCACACTGCAACGTAAACACTGCGACATATTTTATAATTAAAATGGTTGTTTTTATATAGATGTATATGTCTAATCTGCTGTTGAGTGTACATGGTTATTAATCGCAAAAACATAAGGAAACGGATATCTCTCACAATCTACTTATGTAACTATATACTAGTAACTAGAGATGTAAGGACTCGAGTCTTTTAAGTCCTTTAAGTTAGGAGTAGACTCGATTTTCAAGACTCGACTCCAAAAATACGACTCAAGACTCTTTACTAATCTGAGGGGAGTCATTATGATACGACTCGGAAATAAAACGACTCTAGTTCTTTATTAAAAGACTCACAATTTAGTCGCGAGTTACACTATTTAGTAACTTTCGATTAACTTTAATTTAATAAAGAGATTTTCGCCTTGACGTCCGTTTACACATATTTCCAAATCTGTACCGTTTGTCTGAGCGCAAGTCAGCCGTATCAAAATATCTCGGGTGAAAGTTGTTTTAATTGATAAGTTTTCTAAAATTACAACCCGTAAACTCTCAATTTGTTGGTATAAATAAATTTCAGAAAAATTGGTACCTAAGTAAGGGGACTATTCCCACCTCTCGTTCCCATCACTGCAACTCCTGTGTAGCCAGGATCTACAGCTTGACAGCCAATAAAAACCCAACCAGTGAAGGTCAAATACCTAAGTAGGTATAATTATTATAGACAAGAATTATTAAAAATAAATAAAATTACTACTTCTTCTTCTTTTCGTGTCGACAACAAACCTACACAGTGTCAGCCCAAAACTCCGCCACAAGAGTGGCGTTGTCAGCAGCACTCATCAAATCCTCCTGAGTGCAGTTGTAGGGCATGGATACCGGTATACCGGTCAAAATTTTCGGTATTTTGATACCGGTATTTAGGGGGAAAATACCGGTATTTCGGTTTTTCGAAAAAAGTGATCTAATTTTGCAATATCGGCAGTTTTTAACTAATGGAAAGTCATTGATAGGTTTTACACCATCTCTTTTTATTTTTATACTTATTTTTAATATTGATTCAGATGATAATGATTCGAATCATCATATCGATTCTAATAATCGATTGAGTCAAGTCAGTTCTGCTGATATCATTGAAGCGAGCACGAGCATCTTAATAAGCACGAAAATATACGTATTAATTAATGACCCTCTCTACGTCCAATGGCTCGTCACCACACGGCTCCCAAATCTTGAAAAGGGCCGTCTTAACCAGCGTATCCTTGTCAAGCCACACGAGTTGGATTTGCCTATCCTTGTTCCCAGCCGATCCTTAACTACGGTTGCTGAAACTCTTCCCAGCACTCTCTTGAACGACTCTGTGTTATCTACTATGGCTGCTCCTCTTCCTTGCACCCTACTGCACGACTGCGTTGCCTAGCCGTATACCTGGTCCAAGGTTCGACGCCACGAAATCAACTTTGTACGCGTGAAAATAGTTTGAATACTATTTCCCGTGCTTGCAACATTTTTCTTTACTGCTTCGCCCCTATTAGACGTAGCGTGATAGTATAATATCCTATAGCCTTCCTCAATTTACGAGCTATCCCACACAAAAATATTATTTTTAACTTATTAAGTATTTAAATCAAACTAGTAGTTCCTGAGATTAGTGAATTCAAACAAACAAACTCTTCAGCGTTTTAATATGAAACTGTTGTTGTTGATTATTGGAGTCGAACCTTGGACCAGGCATAAGAATAGGCAACGCAGTCGTACAGGAGGGTGCAAGGAAGAGGGGCAGCCACAGTAGATAACACGAAAGTCGTTCAAGAGAGAGCAAGGAAGAGGCGCAGCAACCGTAGTAAAAAGGAACGGCTGGGATGAATAAGGATAGGCGAATCCAACTCGCGAGGCTTGACAGGAATACGCTGGTTAAGGTGGCCCTTTTCAAGGCTTGGGAGCCAGCGGGTGACGAGCCATTAGTCGGAGACGGGTCATTAATTATACGCATATTTTTTACTTTGTCGAAGATAAGCACGAAAACGGTTTGTCTAAAATATATGAATTTCGTCTTATTCAATGCAGGATTAAATGCCCTTCACCTGCCATGAAGTTCAATTTTCTATACTGCAAGTCCTTTATTTATACGGTATAACCATAAAACCGGAAAAATGCTCCTTTCGGGGGCCCCACCACACCTCCGTCGAAGTCGAAAACTTAGGATAGTCTTAATGAGCAACAAATGAAGCTATTAAAACAAAACCTTTAGGAATTATTTCCGATTTGATTAATTTTCACGTCTTATTCTACTGGCCTATTAATAACTTTTTGCAAACGAGACTTACTAATCGTTCTTGGAAACATTTAAACAGTAAATAGCAGTATCTCAAGAAATACCGAAAAAATACCGAAATTTCGGTATACCGGTAATTGAAATTTCAATACCGGTATCAATACCGGTATAAAACTTATTCCGGTATTCCATGCCCTATGCAGTTGCTAGGGCACTCAGGGCACGACATCAGGTGCTTCATCTACTGGGGACAAAACCGCACCTGCATGAAACATGGAGTATGTTTTAGCCATCCAAGAATCCTCACCTCACCAGATTGTCCATACCATCTAAATTGGAAGAGTTCCATCAATATCCGTCTAGTAATTTGTGCGTGAAATAGTAACAGAAATTCACAGCGTATGTAACGATCAATCAATATAAAGGTCAAAATCACGTAACGCAGTTAAAAATAACTATTGTCCTACATAACTTACCCATGGTAATGAAGTAAAAACTCCGTTATGTATTATTTTAAATACATTATTAAATAATAACGTTATTATGTGTGAATGTCAATAACAAAGCGAATTATGTCATTCCGAAAATGACATAATTCGGCCTTTAAATTGATTTAACCTTTTAACTGCACCTGTCAAGTGCGTAGAGTTCGAAAAAAGTCCTCTGGTGATTATTTTACGTAATCATTAAGGCCGGGTAACAGAGAAAATGGCGAAAATGAGGTTTTCATTTTTCATTTTTGAGGTACTAAACAGTAAAATAAAAGGCTAAGATTTTTTTTGGGCATAGTTGAGGATATTTTCTAGGGCTATTAACGGATGGAAACACGATTTGATGAAGTTGACTCGATAGAATAAATTCCCAAAGTTACCTCTATTCGTTTTCTAATAATGGTTTTATTTTTAAAATAAGCGATTTGAGATTCTGAATCTTTTACTAAACTAAAGTTCAGAAATAACTTGAGGGCTTTTAACGGATGAAATTTTTATATTGCGTCTTATTTAGTTACTATGTTAAAAAATGTGGAAAAAATCGCCCATGACGGCTTGGACAATCTCAATCAGTCGCGCGGTGGCGCTTACGGAGGACGGACGCGTGCCAGTTTTTTGGCCGTGACAGTTCTCGATATGTCAATATTTTTGACAATGATGACTTTGATGAGTCACAGTATAATAATACCAGTGTTACTGGAGAAAGCTAAAATTTTTGATAATTAAGAATTCTGAATTTTGTCTACCTATTGAAATTTAAATCGTTGGCATCCTTTTAAACTAAGACTCTACTCATGATACATTCCTCAAATATGAGACAAAACCAATGAGTTAAAATTACATTTTAATAGTACCTACATACAATCGTCTTCACTCTTTAGAAGAGCACACTGACACAAATAAAAAATAAAAAATTAGGTCAGTGGGTCAAATATAGGGGCAGCTGCACTTCACTGAAAGACGATTCTGTTTACTCGGCATCTGGGCTGGAGAACATGAATCCTTGCTTACAGATGCAGATGTAAATAGAGTTATAATTGGACAAATTTTACATGAAATATTTAACAGAACTCAGTTAAAAGACACATACATGGAATACCAATAAGGTTGCGGAGGGAAAGCTACCTATTATAAACTAGCGGCCGCCCGCGACTTCGTTCGCGTGGACCTCGTTTTACCCCCGTTAGATATGATGTTTTACCTCATTTTACCCATGTTGATAGATGGCGTTTCACGGTTTCCCCCGAATGAATATTTAAATATTTACGAACGTCATACCGTAGTTTGTCCAGTGCTGTAGATTTTAACCAATGACGATAGATGGCGCTTTTAGACACGTCTTATTTATTTATTGAAATTTATTTGCCACATATCGTCATAATGTTAATCTGGGTTATAAACAATAATACTGTAAAGTTTCAACAAAATCCGTTCAGTAGTTTTTGCGTGAAAGAGTAACAAACATCCAGACATCATGACATCCAGACATCCAAACTTTCGCCTTTATAATATTAGTAGGATATTTCACAATCCAAACTAATATTTACTATTTAGCATTTACTTACAGTAAATATTAGTTTGGATCGTGAAATATTTAAAATAAAAAAAAGAATAAAACAAAATAGGGTTTCAAATTACCTATCTATAATCTAATATTATAAAGAGGTAAAGTTTGTGTGTTTGTATATTTGTTAAATTGTAAGGGGTAATCTCGGGATCTACTGAACTGATTTTAAAAAATCTTTCACCAATAGAAAGCCACATTATATCTGAGTGTAATAAGTTATATAAAAACCAAAAAATTCCACGCGGGCGAAGCGGCGGGCGGAAAGCTAGTTTATTTATAATTATGTAAGAGCATAATTATTAAAGTCGAAGTCAAACATTCTTTATTTGTGTGGACCTATATTAACGAGAGATTACAAGAGATTACAAGGCGTCAAATATTTCAAGAAAAAAATTAAAAACTATTATAAAGCTAAATTTTGCTCTCATGGAGCCTTTACCTACTCTGACAAATTAAGACTTAGAGAAGGAACTAATAATAAAACTATTTAACTGTCCTGCAATGAAAAGCTTGATCGGGTACAACACCTCAAGTTATTTCAGAACTTGATTTCATTAAAAGACTCCGAATATCAAATCGCTTAGGTATCAAAGTCAAACGATTCTGAAATGTCAAGTGGACTAATGAATAACCCATTAAGATAGTAGCGCCCTCCTGTCAATGACATACCTGGAACGATAGAGTTTTGAACAACTAATAAAAATGCTTTGTCCTAAATGACTGACGGATATCGTAGAGACCTGAAAGTTGGAAGGTGTGTTCTTTTTATGACGTAGGCATCTCATAAGAAAAGATTTTCCGAAATGGGGTCATGAAATGAAGGGGGTGAAAAAAGGGGGCAAAGTTTGTATGAGACAAAGTGATTCCTTGGTTCAATCTACTTGAAATTTAGTTTAACAATACCTTAATATAATTCATGAAAGACGTGTGGAACGGGTAGAAAGTAATTTTGGCAGTCATTTTCTTCGAAGTTGATATCAATACTACTTAGTGCCTTTGATTTAATAACTTTTTATTTTTACAAGTGTTTGAAAACTCCATTTCAGATTGTGTTCAATGTCAAGTGAAATCTCAAATTGAAATGTCTCAATCTCAATGAGGAGACTCTGTATTTATTCCTAGAATTCCCCAAACACCGTCAAATTACCCTTTCGAATTCAAGACAGTGCAGTTTCCCATCAGTCTGCTTCGTAATGACTATAAACAAAGCTCAAAGTCAAACTCTAGGGACCTCTGCTTAAACTCCCATGAGTGCACAGAGGTACGCAGGTAACCGCGTGTGATGCTTATAGCAATTTTCGATAGGTACAGAACCCCGTACATACGTCATACATATTATAGAAAGAAAACACCCAGACCAATACAAACAAATATGTTTCTGCAATTTTAGTATGATATTTTTATTTATTAATAAACAAAGAGACTGAACAAAATTGATGCGTACCTATACTGATTAATGTTATTAACCACATGCAAAGCTTCGTGAATTGCAACAACTATAATTAAATTTATTATCCAAGCTCTAAATAATCGCTACTAAGAGTAACTTATCATAAAAAAAAATTCCAATCGCTCAAGCTCCCAAGGGCCTACCTTCTTCTCTTTTTCTCTCTTTTTTTCTTTTCTTTTTTTTTTGTGTTGATGATGATTGTTATTTTTATTAGTTTTATTATGTAATTATTATTTTTTTAATCCAAATTTTTATATTTTTTTTTTACTTCTTTTATTTTGACTAATTTTAATTTATAATTATTTAATGCAATTTTTTTTTTGTTGTTTATTTTGTATAATTGAATGCCCCTACGTACAAAAAGGCGCCCACTGAAAATCAGTGTCTTGGTCAACGGGCCAAGATGTTACTGAGTGGGTGGCCTTTTTGACAACTTTATTATTATTTTTTCCTTTTTTCTTTCTCCTTTTTGATGTTTGTGTTTTAAAATGAATGTATCTATTTTCTACTATTGTTGTTGTCAAATAAAGATTTTCTTTCTTTCTTTCTTTCTTTACCGATAGGTTGGGTGACGTAATCTTGAAATTCTTTAAGCCGGCGCAGAACTTCCAGAAGGTCGGGCGACGCCACGGCCACTTTGAACAGTGTTTACTTCTGCAGTTATATTTTATATTTATTCGATTCTAGAATATATTCCCAAAAAGTCTGAAAGGTGTTTTAATTTGTATCACTTGGATATGATTTCTATTAGAAAGTGTTATGAGTGTGACGCTTGAAGGGAAGGAAGTCAACCTAACCTAACCAACTGCGTATTTCTATACTGTGTAGCTGGAAATTGTGGCGGGAGCTCTTTGACGCGCTGTTTTCGGCGAAGAATTGCGCGCGCAGATTTTGACAGCGCGAAATACCTACTTTAGAAGAAATACCAAGCCTTAACTTGGTTAGAAAATTAAGTAACTTTGACTTCTCTTTCTTCTTTTTTAGGTGTAGTTTTTGAAAACTAAAGGTGTCAGATTAAGTAAGCTTCTACATATAGATGACTGACATGGCTTATTAGACAGACATGAGTGATTGTGCAAAAAAAGTACCTAATTCTAAGTGAAAACTGTGGCGTCTGTTGTATTGGTAGTAGGTATGTCTCTTCATATATATATTCTCTCTTTTTACAAGATTTATCTTTTGAAACTAATATTAATTAGAGAAAGATATAGAGCAGCTTTATAGGTTTGTAATCTACGGTTTTACTGCATCTATTTCAATACTGCAAACACTATTTCTAGTTTTCCTTATAATACCTGAATCCAGTAAAGCCTTAAGCAGACTCTAGTTTAAAAGTTGTACATTTAAAAGGTTAAATTAACTTTAAAACTGTAATTTTCCAAGGTTTCGTAACAAAAAGCAAATATTTATCGACTTGAACTTTACATAAAATTGGCTTTAATGAGATCAGAAACTGACCTACAATAATTAACATAACTGTATTGGTCAAAGTTAACAATCGTATCAGATAATGACAGGACCGAAATAAACTGATAAAGTTCATATACTAGCTTTTGCCCGCAGCTTCGTCCGCTTGAGTTTCAGCTGTCTCTCTGTCTGTCCTATGTCCTTTTCCGGGATTCAAACTATTCTTATACCGGATGTAGAGTCTTCCTGTGACTTGGTCCACTTTTAGCTTGGTCCACGGGCGAATCACTGGTTTAATTTTTCAAATAGTTTTTCTTCCAGTGACTGGGCCCACCTTCAATGTTTATTAATAAATTAAACACCAAGTCAACCAAATTCTACTCTAGAATCTGATAGGGGGGCCCAGTCACTGGAAGAAAAGCTATTTAAAAATTCAATCTAGCGACTTGACCAGTGGAGCAAGCTAAAAGTAGGCCAAAACACTGGAAGACTCAAATGTAGAGTCATTTAAACAGTCCAGTGGATTAAGGGTGACAAGTGTGACAACGTGATACTCGAGGACAGTTACTTTCGCATTCATAATATTAGTACGAATTATTA
Source organism: Ostrinia nubilalis (assembly GCF_963855985.1). Lineage (NCBI taxonomy): Eukaryota > Metazoa > Arthropoda > Insecta > Lepidoptera > Crambidae > Ostrinia > Ostrinia nubilalis. The sequence continues at coordinate 2,061,280 of NC_087110.1, forward strand.
TCACATTGGTTATCATTTCTAAAACTGAAATAGGAACTATCCTATGTTTTTCATGGGTTTCAAAACTATCCCGATACCAACATCAAAATCAATTCAGTATAAGCGTGACAAGGTAACAGACAGAGTTACTTTCGCATTTATAATATTAGTACCTACAGAATATTATAATGTTGTTAAGAGCTATTATAAAATCAGCTGATTTAAAAGTCGTTTACATTGAGCAGTAATTCAAATCATTAGCCAAAAAATCAACTAAGTACTACTCATTTATAAAACAACAACTTAAAATTAATGCTTTAATTAATATTTACGCAATAATATAATATCAATTGAATCAAAATAAATCAATTAGTCGTTAAAACTAGAAAGTTAATTTGTTTTGGTATTGAATTAAGTTCTAATTAAGAACTAATCTTTATAATTAAGTAAATAATGTTTTATTTACTAATTTAGGACGAAACAATCAATTATTGTCTTTGTAATGTAAATTTATAGTTTAATGAAGTGTTAATGACTTCATATTTATCTAACGATAACCATAGCTACCGTAATAATTTGTGGAAGTATACTAATATTATGTACTTATAGCTTTCCGCTCGCGGCTTCGCCCGCGTGGAATTTTGTCTGTCACAGAAAAACTTTATCGCGCAGGTCCCTATTTCAAAAACTGGGATAAAAACTATCCTATGTCCTTTTCCGGGACTCAAACTATCTCTATGCCAAATGTCATCAAAATCGGTTCAGTGGTTTAGGCGTGAAAGCAAGACAGACAGACAGAGTTACTTTCGCATTTATAATATTAGTATAGATAATGATAACTAGCTGCGTCGTCAGAAATAATGTACAATTCAAATGGTGAAATAATTTTCCAAACCGTTCCAGTAGTTTCGGAGCTTATTCAATTCAAATAAACAACCAAATCTTTCCTCTAATATCAGTGTAAATAAAATATCAAAACAACAACAGAGATAATTGCATTGATATTTAAAATTAAAAATAAAAGGATCCTGACTAGATAACAAGTAAGGAAAATCCTATGTATTAACATAAAAAAGTATAGTATGAAATCGTGAGTTTTTTCATCCGGTAGTTCCGTCTCTCTTGATATGTCAGTCAATAAGATATTTGTAAGCTTAATGAGGGAAGATGATACAATAGTACGCTTTGTCTGATTTATCATGTAAATATGTCTGCACGATTATCTACTACTTTATTATAATGTACGAAGATATAGGAAGCCCGCTTGTAGAGTATGAAGCGATTGATTACAAAATTATGAGCTAAGCGTTTCGATAACTCTTTTAGAATGCGAACAGCTAGGGACTGGAATTCGCTGCCTGTTGCTGTCTTTCCCGAAGACTATAATCCGAGCCTTTTCAAGGCGAGAATTATAGGCTCTTACAAAGCAGATATTATGCACCATCCTATGTCGGTCAAATACCTGCCTTCTGCTGCAAAAAAATTAGAGAAGTAATAACATGTCAGCTCCAGTCTAATCCCTAGGAATAATGCCCAAAAGGTTGACAGTATTTCCTTTGTCCAGAGAGGCCTCTAGATAGCCTCTAGATAAATAAAATCGCTATCCGAAGTTTGCAGCCTTTTTAAAACTACCACCGTCATCATCAGGTCATTTAGTGTCCACTGCAGAAGCACGACAAAAGGATGAAAATGGTGGATTTGGCTAACATTCTTTACGCTGGAGAGGCCTGATTTCGAAATAATTTGTCACATAATGTGGCACTTTAAGTCATCTATGAAAAAAATTTACTTCTACCATTTCGAAACCACACGGCTCTTAAACTGTACATTGAACGAATTCTTATTTCATTCATCATCATCTCAGCCATAGGACGTCCACTGCTGAACATAGGCCTCCCCCAATGCTTTCCATGTTACCCGGTTGGTAGCGGCCTGCGTCCAGCGCTTTCCTGCTACCTGTTACCTTTATGATGTCGTCGGTCCACCTTGTGGGTGGACTTATTTAATACATTCATACCTTTTTAGTGTTGAATTACCGATATTTCGGCACAATTGCCGTCACGTTTAGAACAGATTCTGCTTGCTCGGAGCCTACGGGCCTACTACGTACATTTTTATTGTATATTATACATAATTTTGAGGTCAAGTTTGTATTCGTGATTTCCTATGCCGATGAGTTTATCAAATGACGTCATTAAAATCATCTGCGGTGTTAACCCCGATTACTGACGTTAATTCTTCTGAATATTAGTCATTAGGGATATTGAAAACTTACTCATCCGTAACTAGAATTGGTATTGAGATGATTTGAACCTTTGAACTTCTTTTTAACTGCCCAAAGTCCAGTTATTGGGTATTTGACATCATGTTACCAGTAATTTTAAAGCATACATTTTCTAATATAACCAATGATATTATATAAAAACAAAAGCAGATATGTTATAAGCGCTCGCGCTGTGAATACTCAAATACGTCCCAATTGGGACGTCTTGTGTTTAGTCTTCGTGTGGCCTGCGTCGTGCGCAATCGCGTGCGTACCACACCGTAAGTTCCTGTTCTTACCAAAATAAATAAAAAATGCCATCGTGTGTGTTTCGAAAGTGTACCAATTATGACTCTAAAGTAAACAAGATACAAGGGATCTCTTACCACATGTGATTATGCAAAATTATTTAGTATTTATATTTTCAATTATTTATGCAAACAATCAAGACGCCATGCGCCATGTTCAAGTTAAGAAAGAGAAAGCGATCTTGTTTTGACGTTAGAGCGATAAGGATGCGTGCGCTGCGGACATAGATTAGTTAGTGCAGAATCGTTATAGCTATCTCTTTCATTTGCGTGCTATTTCGTATCTTTTGTTTCACTTATCAGTTACATTTGTCAATGTGTGCAATTTGGAATAGCTCGGCACGGATTCAAATCGTAATTTCTATGAACGTAACATATCTATAGTTCTTTAATATCATTGAATATAACATATTATCATTCTGATTTTAAAATCTCAATTTTCAATTTTTGTTCCTTGAAAATGCTGAAAAGTTACTCTATGACAGACTTATCAACTCGGAAAGACCCTAAGCACAGAATAAGTAATAGTACAGGTACAGAAGGATTACTCCGCAAGACGATTTAAATAAATGCGAGTCTTGCTACGACGCGATACAGTGGAATTCAGCTCGCACAGCACTACGTACCTACAATTTTATTCACCTACAAGTTTTGTCTCTTTCTATCGCGTGCCTCTGAACTCTTCTTACGCTGTTAGGGTTGCTGTCTAGTGAAAAAATAATTAATCTACTTATTTGTAATGAGGTAGGTACGTATGTAGGTAAGTATGCATTCATTATGGAAAACCTTGGGAGAGGCCTTTGTCCAGCAGTGGACGTCATTTGGCTGAAACGAACGAACGCATTCTGAGCAGTAGTCATAGTAGGTTAGGTTCCTATACTATCCTAAGAATTATTGATTACCTACCTACATGGCCAACATACCTTTCAGCATCTTTGGGAAGCGAAAAAAAAAAGATAAATCCGGTAGATTACTTTTCGAATTTTAACACCCGAACGCCGCACAATATTTCTTTCTCTTTATGTCCATTTTTAAATAATACTTCGATCATAGAATTATAATTATACTACAACGCACGCCAGCGTCCTGACGAGCGCGCGCGTGACACTCGACTGATATAATACCCGCCGCGGCGGGGCGCTTCGCTGTAGGTAATTATCGGATGTACCGCGTGGAGTGAGCCAGGCCTGCCCTAAGGATCAACACCGTATCGTCTTTCGCGAGCTGTCATCGTCTTTCGCGCGCTGTCAATCGCCAGGCGAGGCGTTTACTTTACGATGCGGATAAGTGTGCGTTGCAGTTTGGAGTTTCATACAAAGAATACTGACCGCCTCGAATCGATACGGTTACGATCCTTTTTTGGGTTGATAAGTGTGCTACGTCCTTTAGTCTCCACTACAGGAGCACAAACCTCTCAAAGATTCCAGGCTAATAGAGGATTTGGCACTCCCCATGCTGGCCAGACAGGTATTAACTATACAGAACGTTGTGTAAGGCAATAAAATCATAAAACTACAAATCTTTAATCACTAAAATTAAATAAGGTAGCATTATAAAAACATAGGAACTCTTGAATTTCCTAAAATTGGTTGTCAAAGGTCATTATTATTATCTCATCATACCTAATTGATTCGGAAGCGTTTTTGATAACGTATTATAAAAACTCCACCTTATCATTAAATGGGGAAAAAATTAGGAAGACTCTTTATAAATCATTAGAGCGCTATTGTATAAGTTTTTAGAACGTCAAATTAGTTTTAGCTTGTCACGAAATGCCAAAGTATCATCATTAGGATCTAAACTTAATATTAGTACGTTTTGTCTGGATGATATAGGGATTTTTCCCATCTCTCGTTCCCACCCGCAACTCCTGAGTAGTTTTTAGGGTTCCGTCCCTCAAAAGGAAAAAACATAACCCTTAAAGGATCGCTTTGTTGTCCGTCCGTCCGTCCGTCTGTCACACCCTTTTCTCAGGAACGCGTGGAAGTATTAAATTGAAATTCATATGAAATACTCAGGACCATAACACCTTTATGCTGTAACAGAAAAAGTTATATAGGTACCTTCCAGCGTAGCGTGGGCAGGCCTTCTACTAGGTGGACCGACGATCTGGTAAAGGTCGCGGGAAGAGCCTGGATGCGGGCAGCGCAGGATGGTTCATTGCGGAAAACCTTGGGGGAGGCCTTTGTCCAGCAGTGGACGTCATTTGGCTGAACGAACGATAGGTACCTATAGGTTTGTACGGAACCCTCGGTGTGCGAGTCCGACTCGCACTTGGCTGGATTTTTACACACTGCAAGCTATTAAAGTCTCGTCTTAGGAAAATTAAACATGAATATAACCTCCTCTTTTTTTGAAGTCGGTTAAAATTGTTTTTGGTGGGATAATAAAGAGTTTCTATGAGGATCTATCCTTTTTGTTCTAGTAAACAAAACACTAGAAAGAAAACAAATGCATGCATGTTATAAACAATTGTCTATTTTGTTTATGTTAATTAGATTTGAAATTGAATAGACGAGACGAACAGGTCACCTTAGAAAATAAAATTGTATTTTTAACATACTGATATGGAAACTGGTTTGGAAACATAAAAAGTGCATAATTAATAGCTAAACTCTTTAATTAATAGCTTATGTTTGTTTTATACGAGTACTTTATTATTATTTGCGTTGTGAATAACTGGGATGGATCTATAAAATATTTTATAGATTTATTTATTGTATTTAGATATTTATTGTATTGATGGACGAGAATTTTGTTTTATTTACTTAAGTAAAAGCACGTACCGTACGTAAACTACGAGTAACTAACGCCCGTATTCACAACAAAAGATGTTTGCTTAAGTGAAGCAACAAATCGAACGCACAGCGTTGAATAGGGCTCTGTGATTGGATCGTGTGTCACCCTGTGCGTCCTCACGCACTGTGAGACCTCATAGTAATATTTGTGAATACGGGCGCAATTTATCAACTTATGCTTATGGTTTTTGTATTTCTCTGTGCATCTACTAAAAGATCTCTATTAATAAGTAATCTGACCCGAGTGGTATTCGAACCCGCACCAATCAACCGTGACACCATGCCATTGAGCATAATTATCATAGTTCTAAATATCCAATGAACTTTAAGGTAATCACGATTATTTCATTTCGATTATTGGTTACATACTAATTGCAGTAGTAATTAATTCATAAATATGCATTTATAGATCATGCGAGACTAAACTTAGCATTGGATTTTTTGCCAATTACTGGCATACATACGTAAATAAGGTATTTAAATGGTAACGAGACACGTAGTACGAGTATATGCAAATCGTTAAGTATGTAACGAGTACCTCATCATCATCATCATCATCATTTCAGCCATAGGACGTCCTCTGCTGAACATAGGCCTCCCGCAATGTTTTCCATGTTGATGGATTGATGGCGGGCTGCGTCAACGAGTACCTATATTCATAGTAATTATTATCCTTCTTCTGCTTCACTTGAAGAATTGAAGTCACAAACATACTGCAAGATTTATTATTCATCATCATCAGGTCATCAACTCTTACACTAAAATATAAAAAATCTTTATTCATAGCAAAATAAAATACATATTGCGTTAAACATGTCCCTCGTTCCTTCGTTTCAGCAAATGACGTCCACTGCTGGACAAAGGCCTCCTCTAAGGATTTTCATAACGAACGGTCCTGCACTGCCCGCAACCAGGTACTTCCCGCAACCTTCACCAGATCGTCGGTCCACCTAGTAACTAGGCTAAAAAAAAGTTAAAAATAATGATGATGCTTCAAGAATGTTATTTCATAAAAATATTTTCGCTACAAAAAATAAAATGCAGTTTCTTTTAAAAGACTTAACTTTATTTTATTAAAACACGATATTATTGGATTTAATAAGTAAATAAAGAAACGTAGTTGTTACATTTCAGAATATACCGTTCGATCGTTAAGTAGGTTAGACGTGATCAAATTGGCAAGAACTGGTAAAGGCGCGTTCACATCAATGCGGGGCTGGCGCGGGGCGTTCGTCTGTGACACTTTTTAAGGACGTGTAGTGTGTGGGCTTCTTGTGTCCCAACAGGTAGCGCACATCTTGAACTTTTCCCGTAGTTGAGTAAGGTTTAATTTTTTTATTTTACTTTACCTACTTTTTGCGGAAGAAGTGATTTCACTGTCGCCACCCATGAGGATGTCTTGCTCACCTACCAGTATTTTTTATTGCATCAAAACCTGTTCCAAATAGCTCCCAGTCAATATTCATCATCATCATCTTCATGATCGTCATCATTGTCAGTTTCTTTAGTCTCCACTACAGACGCACGACTCTCTCTATAGTCTGGTCTGCGAGCACGTAGAATTTTGTCCAATGACCCCAAGCTTCCCATCCTTATCGCTCGCGCGTAATTATGTTGCTGTCGCGCTCGCACACTCACTGCGGGCGCCCGTCGCACAGTCATCGCACAAAATTCTACGTGCTCATAGACCGGGCTTTAATTACCAAATGCAAATGGAGGACGCAGTCATAAAGGTCAGGCATTGGCCTTAATAAAATCCTACAGATTAGGTTAAATCCAGAGAATCCCGTTCGGAGTAATTCTAGTTTAGCACAAGGCAGCGAAACGATTCCTCGCTTCCAAGGCACCGTGGAAATTCCTCTCTTTCAAAGCACCGTAGAATCCCCGTGTCTTGTTCAATGTGAATGCACCCTTGCTGTTTATACATCTCCATAATACCGTCATTTGGATTCAAGGGAGTCTTATGATGCGGCATTCGGAACACTTGGAAATTCCTATAGGATGACTGTAGGCCTGTGAGATGGTGTTGTAACGTTGATTAGGAATTTAAGCATCTATTTACTTGGACACACGTCTCAGAATTAATTAAGAGCGTGCCCCTTTCTTCTTAAAAGAAAAGAGATTTCTGTAGCTAAGTTATAAATCTTAGATTCGGGACTATTCCCACTTCTTGTTCCCACCACTGCAACTCCTGTGTAGCCAGAATCTACAGATTGACCGCCAATAAAAACCAAACTAGTGAAGGTCAAGTTTGTCACGGGAAGAATAGATAGAAAAAGTACGAGTCTGCAAATTAAGAAACTGTAAATTAGACATCACATTATAGGATATAGCTTGATCCATCTACTTTACTCGATACTATCTAGGTCTTGTTCGACTGGTTATTGGTAGAAAATTACTTTTAATATGTAGACTTCGGACGCAGGTCGGCCGTAGTAGGACAATCTGTTCAAGTGGGGATTCTTGGATGGCTCAAACTTGGAGTGCAAGTGTGGTTTTGTTCCGCAGTCGATGGAGCACATGATGTGCCCCGGCGTGCCCAAACAACTGTACGCAGGAAGAATTAATGAAGGCTACTGACAACGCTACTCTTGTGGAGGAGTTTTGGGCTGACACTGTGTACGTTTTTTGTCGATACGGCAAGAAGAAATGTTGATTTAAAACACATGTATGGAAGACTGCACCTACTTATCTGGAATAGGTATCCTAAAGTGCTGTCGATTGATGTACAATGTGCAAAGTTTTTTTTCTTAGTTTAAACATTGTTGATTGAATATCGCGTACGTCAAAAATTACGCAATATATCACCTTATCTAAACAGTAATTGCGGTCAAGTACTAGAATTGGGAACTTTCACATGATCGACACAATTGTAGAACCTACGCCTCATTCAGCTAAACACTGAAGCTCTTATGTAGTTGCAATAGGTGCTATATTAGATTAAAAATCTATAGTCTGAAGCCGTCGACAGTATATTGATAACACGATATTTATTGATAGAGAAATCAGGGTATCAGCTGACACAATTCCACGTAATGTCGATTTATGATAAGTCGAATAAAATGCTTTCGTTTTATTCGTGACCGTAATAGCGGTTGAGATAAGGTGTAATATTGCGTCATATTAGAGGCGATATTCAATCTGAATTTAATGACTTTTAATATTGGGGATTGATGGGTTAAAGCAATACGATCACGGCCTAAACTAGTTCTAGAAAAACACAGAAAGAAATATAATATTGTGTTTCGCCTACTGTTCAGCAGTGGACGTCCTATGGCTGAAAATGATGATGATGATATTATATTTTATTTTAAACAACTCTCACCTCCCTAGCCTGTCTGGAAGAGTTCGTTTTCTAGCGATAAGATCGTTCGTTTCAGCCGAAAGACGTCACTGCTGGACAAAAGCCTCCCCCAAGGTTATCCGAAAAGACTGGTCCTGCGCCGCCCGCATCCAGGCACTTCCTTCGACCTTCACCAGATCGTCTGCCCATACTATGATAGCGATAAGATTTAAATTTTACTGTTTCGTTTTTTTTTTATGGTGTACCTACAATTAAGTATATTCCATCTATCTACCTATATCCCAATGTGGGTCTCGAAGGGAATGAAGCAGCAGACGAAGCTGCGAAAAGTGCTGCAACTTCTCACCAATCACTCGACTTCGCGAAATTCCCAATCAGCCATGTCAAACGACTCTCACGCGAAGCTAATAGGCTTTGTAGCGAAGAACGTTACACTTCTTCTACTACAGGAGTGCGCACTAGAACTTGGCTTCCAAGCCTGGACAGTGTAACAAAACTATATGCAATAGTGAAACAATCGTTCCACTTAACTCAAGTCCTTACCGGTCACGGCTATCACCGGCAATACTTACACCGGTTCAAGATAGTCGCGACCGATAAGTGCAATTGTGACCCCAATACTGTCCAGGACATTGACCACCTCCTTAAAGTATGCCCAAGATATGCCCGGCAAAGGGAGACACACATAGCCTTGTGTAACCATTTAGATGTGTCTCCATTTGACATACCTGAAATGACAACCAGGGAATTAGCTATTAAGTCTTTCGTGGAATATTGTAAATACATTGTAAATAGTCTGAAGGAATATAATGGTACTTAGTTAATAATAAGTTAATATTGAAGGGAAAAAAAAAAAAAAAAAAGAAAAACGAAAAAAAAAAAAAAATAAAAAAAAAAAAAAATTTAAAAAAATACATATATAACATTAAAAACAAAAAAAAAATATAAAAACAAAAATGTATAAAAAAAAAAACATTGTATATAACTATCATCATCATCATCATTTTTGTAAATATTATTGACTCACGTACTTTTACAGTTTGCTCGTACAAAATAGCGAGAAACTATTCCACTCTCTCAAAAAAAAAAAAAAAAAAACCTATTTAAGAAAGTCAACATCTACATTTATCTCTAATTATCTGGTAATAAACTACCAGACTAAAAAAAAAAAAAAAAAACCTATATCCCATGATTCCCATGTTCCCTAGGGAACGGGACAAACGTGTTCGCTAGAAAAGTCGTCGGCGGTGACTAGTCTGGTCCAGTATTTTTATGGAAACTGGTAGCAAAGTAGCGATTACTACAAGGTAGGGGCGGACAGAAAGACCGTTATTTTTCTATGTACGGACGACAGCATATCACGCTAAATACTTGACTTTATAATCATTGTAATAAGAGCAATTTTGCAACAATAAACTCATTCCCCTTAATAATAAAAGTTACACCCTAGTTGAAATCTGGCGTAAGTTGTCATTAGTATGGAAATGTCATGTTAATCCAGTGTTCATCCTAGGTGTAACTTTTTATTAATAAGGAGGATTGTATTTTTGCAAGTAGGGTTTTGAAAAGCATTTTTACACGTCCCAGTATTAACCCTACCACTGCTTCGGGACAATAAATAGGTTAGTGCTGAGAAGAAACAGCGCAATAAACTTTTAATCTAATTTGTATACTCTCTACCTTTTGAGCGTAGCTTCGCTCGCGTTTATTTGGGTATTTTTTAAATGTTTCAAGACTTTCAACAGCGTTTAAGTACATACATTTATGTCACAAAATTCTAATATAATAAAAAGTAGAGACGGCTTAGGGTAAAATATGTGAACATCAGGCCTCCCCAGCCCGTTTAGCCAGCGTGGGGAGTGTAGGCCAAAATATCTTCCACTAGCCTCTGGTAAATTAGAAAGGGTATTCCTCATCGATGGATACTAAATTACCTGACCATATCGATATCGGTCGCAATGAATCTAGGACTCCATTGAAGTAGAATAGCTGCTAAACAAAAAAAAACCTTATGACGATGATGACAAGTTACTTTAATAAAAGCAACTTTACTTATGTCCAAATTATTTTGAAAGAGCCTTATACTGTAGTTTAGATCGTTTCATCCACGAAGACGCGCCCCACCAATTTTTGGTCGAGGGAAGCGCGGGGTCGGGGGAGTTTGATCCGAGCAATCCAAACGTCATTATTGTAGTGTGCGTGTGCACTCATGGATAATTTTGCGTGTACCGATAACACTCAACTATTAGCGGGAGAATGGTGGGGCGCGTTTTCGTGGATGAAACGATTTATACATTGTATTGAGGCTACTGCAACATTTTCCATTTGACTGCTAAGTAAGGACTAGTATCTAAACCAGTATACTAGTTTTATCATGTGTTATTAGAATTGAATATGACAGATACTCATCGGCGCAGCAGCTGCAATTCAAAGGAGTGTTTTTTGAGATATTCTAATAAGTTTCTACTCGTATCTGGAAAAGGAAGCGAATTGATGGCTTATTGCAAAAAGATTGAGAAAAGTGCATAAATGTAATTTTTGGTTCATTAACGTTTTATGGGTTTTTATAACAGTTAGAATAGAACCATCATCACTCTTCACGTGGGTGCGTGTAAAAGCGACTAACTCCCGTATTCACAAACGATGCTTGCTTAAGTGAAGCAGCAAATCGAACGCACAGCGTTCAATAGATTTCTGTGATTGGTTCGTGTGTCACCCTGTGCGTCCACGCGCATTTTGAGACCTCATAGTAATGTTTGTGAAACGGGCGTTAGGGACAAATTAAGCTAACAGCAGGTCTTCCCAACCCCTCTGGTTAGCGTGGAGACTGATATGACCGATCAGATAGTAGGCTTCTAAAGAAGAGACTGTATGAGCTGATGATGATGATGATTTGTTCTCCAATTACTGCCGTCTGCTACCACAACTTATCTGGCCGGCGTCAAATCCTCCATTTGCCGCTGGTACATTAGAGAGGGTCATGCTCTTGAAGTGGAGACTAAATGACCTGATGATGAACTGCCACTAGTTCTTGACAGGACGTTTGCGACAAATCAAGTCTAAGGCTGAGTTGCATCACCTTTTACAGTAACTATTTTAACCGGTGTTTTTGGATGGAGTTTGACAGATTTTTGACGTTTGTTGTTGTTGTTTTTTTAAATAAAATCAAAATTATTTATATTTGTATAGACTAATCAAATTAATAATTAATTTGTAAGTACAAATCGTCAAATGCTCTCAAGGAGCCTATAGATGTCTCATTCTTTTTTTGCCCTACCAGCTAGATTCTGACGATGCAACCCAGGGTTAGTTAGTTAGTTATTCTTTCAAGTCTACAGTACAAAATAACTTTTTGATTGAGTCTAGCAGTTAAACACGTAAATCAGTCATTAAATCCGACTTCGAATGACGGGACATATTGCCAAAATCATCCGCCATTGTTCGAGCGACGTCGTGACTGATCATGATATTTGTTTAGTGATAGGATGTGAGAATGTATCGATATCGATTTTTTAAATGACAATTCGATATATTAAGACGATTGTAAGTACGAGTATAATTTTAAGCTAATTAGACGCAAAGTAAACAGCTAGAGTTGCAATTCTCAGAATGTGTCGATGTTTTTTTTTCGAATACTTATCGATATCGATGTTTTAAATGACAATTCGATACATCGAGACGATTGTAAGTTAGGCCAATTAGACGCAAAGTAAACAGCTAGAGTTGCAATTCGAAAAAGTCACTTAACAGCACATCAGATTAAAAATTACATTTTTGTAGCAACGTAGCACCAATTACAACTACACAAAATGCCACAGTGTTTAACACAATGTGCTGTCGTCTGTATCTTTCAGATAAAATTACTTTTGCTAGTTCACTGGTAGCTTTTTTATTTGTTGGGGAAGACAACAGACATGCCGACAGACTCTTGCAAGAATTGCTCAATGGCAATCATCAGAGACTTATGTTTATCGTACCTATTAAAAATATCGATATATCGATACCTTCAACGGGCCTATCCAGTGACATTATAATAGGTGTTATCGCAATAGGTCACATCGTATTGTTTCGTAGTTTGACAAAGATGACGGTCAGTACTAATAGTTTTGACTATTTGTCTTACAAAGATATAGCATCTAAAATAACAAATGACATGTTGAATTTATTTACAATAATATTTATTTATATGAACCAGACCTTAATCTTTAAACCAGTTTGGTTGGCCTGGCGAACTTCGTACCGTCCAGTCAATAGTTATTAATGTGTGACATGAGGTGTCAATTGCGTAAAATGGCAGAGTAAATAAGTACCTAATTTATTTAGAAAGAAAGAAAGTATTTATTTGATGCGATTATTAAAAGCATTATTTAGTTAGACATTACATTATTAAGATTTTTATACGGATCCCTAACTTTTTTGAAAATATTCTATCGCCTGAGATCATGAGGGATAACGTATTATTCTAACGGTGAAAATCGTTCCAGTAGTTTCGGAGCCTATTTAATGCAAACAAACAAATATAATCAAATCTTTCCTTGTGTCGCGTTGAAGTCACGTCATGTCACGTTGAAGTTGCGTCATGTTGAAGTTGCGTCGCGTAGAAGTCGCGTTGCGTTGAAATCACGTCTTCCTGATGTCACATTGACTCTTTAACAGATGCATAATAACATCTGTGTGACTGAGTTTCTTGCGCTTCTTCTCAGCACTGGCCCATTTATCGTCCCGAAGCAGTGGTAGGATTAAAATAATACTGGGACGTGTAAAAGCGCTCTTTAAAAGCCTATATTTGCAGGAAATAAATGACTTTAAGACTTTTATCCCTTTAAAAATACCGTTGAAGATGGAATGCAAATACCATCTTCGGCATTTCTCCTATGCTCACTTTAGTATTCAGTTATTTAAATTAACCGTCATTTGTAGAAGTAAACGGTTCTACGTAACTAATAGTTACTTTAATCTGCTAAATAAGCAGATAGCTTCTAAATGAGGCAATTAGAGACTAACGCACACGTATTGTCATTCAACGATATTTATTGCTCGTTTCTTATAGACTAAGAGCTAGTGAACGCCAGATCTATGTTATTTTATAGCTGAAAGTTTGTCAGCGCATGCTCCCAATAGGTAAGAACGTTGGTGCATCATGAAGTTTGGGTCGTCGTGGCTTTGGCAGCTACCCTAAAATGATCCAGGGAGTTTCAACCGTTCCAAACCCTTGCACGACAATTATTTAGGGTAGCTGCCAAAGCCACGATAACCCAAATTTCATAATGCACGTTTTGCCTATGTTGGGAGCATAGATCACAGAAACTAAAGGGAGATGTGACAAGGGGGCAGGGCCGGTGTCGCAGCAATATGCCCAAAAACAGAACACATCGATCGTGAAAACAAGCGACGTCGTAATGTAAACAGTTTACATTGCTTGCATAGTACCTACTAAAGATTATTCGAACGTTGAGTACTGATACCGCAGTGCATAATGATCACATATTTTGATTTCTTTGTGTGTGTGAATTTCTAATGCGACAGTAAGCATCTTTCTATATGTATGGTTGGGAGCATGCGTTGATAAACTTTCAGCTTTTAGACGATTATCACACTGCACCGCGCTCCACCGCGGTACGCGGGACGACAGATTTAATCATTGTATGCAAGTACCTCAGTTTGTATAGAAATCACGCGCAGCACAACACACTGACAACGCGTCTGCGCGCGGGATTTTTTGTATGTAGCCACGCGGACCGCGGCGGAGCGCGGTGCAGTGTAATAATCGCCTTGTAAAATAACGTAGGTCTGGGATTCACTAGCTCTTAGTCTATCGTTTCTTAGAATGGTAGCTATATTAACAACTAATTAGGTAGTTAACTGTAGTAGCTGATGAGGCCCGTGTCAAGTGGTTAACAATAGTTTAATTATACGTTAATGTTTGTCGCTCAGTTCAGTTTGTGGTTCAGTGATCTGTAGTTTTTGTTTCTGAGGTGAAATTAAATCATTATACGCTCATTATATGTGTATATTTTATTGAATGGAGAAAACTGTCTATTTGTTTGATGCTTTCACGCTGCTGAATTTCAAGGTAGATAGATCTAACCTGAAACCTATTATAGTATGTCATCATTAACAGCCCTTTACAGTCCACTGCTGGACTATGAGCCTCCTTAACTATAGTGGAGGGTTTTGCCATAATCCCCACGCTTGGCAGGCGGGTTGGAGATCGCAGTTTAAAAGATTGATGTTTTTCAGAGAGCGCTGCTGCCCGTTCTCTGTTTGATGTGTAGTCCCTAAGTCGCCTCTTACGACACCCGTTAGTATAGTATGTATTGAACTGTTAATATTCATTGAAGTCCAAATCCTCCACTTGCCTCTGGTAAATTAGAGGGCTGACCTCCTTCAGTGAGACTAAATGACCTCTGATGATGATGAACGTTCTTTGACAGCTACTGATTTACGCACCGCCAGGCTTTCTCTGTCACTGGTTGACTGGAAGAGAAAACCTTTTGGCATTAAGGTCATATTTTGGCCAGCTTATTGTTTTTATATCTAAGCAAAGAACACGACCAAAACCGTTTCAAGTTTTTTTTTTATGACAAACTAACATTACGAGAGTAAAACCACAGGCAGTAACTAGTGTCCCTCAATAATGAGATACAGTGCACAATAAGTCTGTTTGTGTAGCCCGAAGGTATTTAAAAATGTATGACATTTCCATACAACGATAACGATCTTTTATTACCGTTATTTTAGTTCGGATAACGGTGTCGTTATCTTCTGTCGTCTATTGTTTGGAAATCTTGATGGTATTTGGAGTTTTGGAATTTTTGAGTAATGGAATTATATTAAAAATCGTCATGGGATCTTTCTAAACCATTCGGGCCATAACGAAAAAGTTAAACGCGCGTTTATCACTGGTTTAAAATGACACTTTCATGCTAAATGTCAATTGAACTAGTGTTCAACACTAGTTTAACATTTTGTAATATCACAGATTACTAATAAGTTAGTAATACGGGTAGCCCTTTGACTTCAAAACATTTTATAAAAATAAAAAAATACACAAATAAGCCGTGTGGTGACGGCAGAGTAGAATACATTTGTCACCAACCCCTACTCTTCCCATGGGTGTCGTAAGAGGCGACTTAGGGACTACACATCAAACAGAGAACGGGCAGCAGCGCTGTCTGAAAAACATCAATCTTAAACTGCGATCTCCAACCCGCCTGCCAAGCGTGGGGATTATGGCAAAACCCTCCACTATAGTGGAGGAGGCTCATAGTCCAGCAGTGGACTGTAAAGGGCTGTTGATGATGATGATGAAAAAAAATACACAGATTAAGATAAGAATAAGTTTGATGCAAAATATTTTTCAGCCAAAGGATGTCCACTGTTTGGCCTAAGGATTTGCAAAATATCTGGTATCTCGCTGCCTGCATTCAGGTGCTTCCTGCAAACTTCACGAGTTCGTCAGTACACCGAGTAAGAGGCCTGCGTACACTAACGTTTTCCAGCCTGTGGTCGCTACTCGAGAACTTTTTTGGCCCAACGGCTATCAGCTTTCTGAGCAATTAATATCGTGAGAAGTCGCAGTTTGCAACTAGTTTAATAATTGGCCAATATGTATTCAGGATGTTTTAGCACCGAATCACAAACGAACCAGCAAAACTGTCTAATAGAAGGTGTTTAGAATGTTTAGTTTAGGGTTGTCACAATACAAATATCAAACACTCCTATTTAACTATGGAGGGATACTAACTAACCACCACATAAAGGTAGCAGGAAGGTGCCGGATGCAGGCCGCTAGCAACCGGCTATAGTTGTTGCAATTCCCGAAGGCGAGTGAGCTTTACATGTGTGGTAGCTCGCTACTGATCGTTTTTCAAAAGTTTTGATAGACATTTACACTATATTTATGTGCATGTCCACGTACACACACAAGTATAGCTTACTCGCCTTCGTGAGTTGCAAGAACTATACTTGAAGGGCTATCACTGCCGGAGTACGACTCTCTAAACTACCAGAGGCAAATGGAGGATTTGGCACACCCCGACTTTTAGCTTACACGGTGACCAGACAAGATAGGAAGGCCAGACGTTTGTCCTAACCTAACAGATAAGCAGAGACAAGCAAGTAAATAATAACAACGTTATCGGCCGGTGTCAATTTGTTGACCAACAACATTCGTGGGCCTCGCTGAATATCTTTTCCTCTCGCTCGCTAACAATCGAATAAATGAATTATTTAATACATCACTTTACTGTCAAATAAAACTTTAATCATGAGCAAACCTAAAAATATTATAAAATACTTTATCAATAAATAAATACTTACCATTATTGTTTGCCAACCACATTATCAATTTTATAAAAATAATTATTGAAAAAATACTTTATTAAT
Source organism: Ostrinia nubilalis (assembly GCF_963855985.1). NCBI lineage: Eukaryota > Metazoa > Arthropoda > Insecta > Lepidoptera > Crambidae > Ostrinia > Ostrinia nubilalis. The sequence continues at coordinate 2,078,320 of NC_087110.1, forward strand.
CAACAAATAAAAACACCATAGTTGATTGCGAACCCCATGAACTAAGTCTATAAAAATAACTATCAAAAAAACTATTAATCAAGAAATAAACGCCATTATTGATTGTTAAACCATATTTATAAAAAAGTAAGTTTGTAAATCATTAAAAAAATACCTTATCAATTAACATATAAAACCCATTATTGATTGGCAGCCCTGAGACCTGCGCACGAGTCGCGCGGCCCCAAACCGTCTCAAAAGTGTGTCACAGCAAAATGATTTGCTTGACGTATTGAACGGTTGTTCTCGAATTCACACTCAATAACCATACAGGGTGGTCTATTAAAAACAGGTTGAAAATTAAGAATGATAATAAAAAAGACGACGAGTTTTAATTTGTTAGTTTATTTTTTTGTTTTTGGAACAAATCATCTGCTGGCAACAGCTCGATGAAAAAATCTTGAAACATCTACTGGACAGGGTTAACATTTAAAAGTAAACAATCAATGGCTGAAATGATGATTAAGTAACAAAATTATACCATCTCATCGGCCTCAACATAGTGCTATATTTTGAAAAAATACATAATATGGTCATTTTTTGTTAAAATAAACTTTAAATGATAATTTTTAGCAGGGAAACGCTGGACGCAGGCCGCTATCAATCGATCAACATGGAAAGCATTGGGGGAGGCCTATGTTCAGCAGTGGACGTCCTATGGCTGAAAGGATGATGATATTTTTTAAATTAATAGTATTTCTTTACATTTATGTCAGGTTTCGTAATCACAATCAATTGTTTGATCATATTGCAAAACAATAACATCTTGATACACATCACGTCCAGTTACGCATAGCACAATGCATAAGCTTAGTTTTCAAAAACAAATATGGAAGCGTGACTTCTTATTGTCTTTGTTATCTGTGGATGTTCTTCACACCTGGCCAGTGACATCTGAGCCACCTGGTGGTGATAAAATTAAAAGTCTTACCTTTTTTGGGGTAAGTTACTTTATGTAGAGGTAAACAAAGTAAACAAACAATAAATCGTTTTATTGTATTCAACTACTTAAGTAAGATTTTCTAAGACTAGCTTGATTTGTCTATTTATTACAGAATTTTCTTTCTCTGAGATAAAAAAAAACATAGTGTAACTTTCTTGCAATTTATTCATTATCTTAACAACTTTATAATCAACATAACTTGGTCACAATATAATATTTTTTATTATTGGGTTGATCAATACGGAAAAATAACAATAATTTAATCAACATGTTTACTTTTAAAAGAACACCATGTGTACGCCAATTTTGGCAAACGCCTTAAAAAGTAAAGTGGACTTACAATTGATTGGATGTTTATTTACATGTATACCTACTTCGTTTCTCAATACAAAAGGAATACTTCGACACTAATATTATAAAGAGGAAAGATTTGTACCTATTTTTGTATGTTTGTAATGAATAAGCTCAAAAACCACTGAACGGATTTTGATGAAACTGTACAGTATTATTGTTCATAATCCAGAATAACATATAGGCTATAATTTATGACGATCTGTGACAAACGAAATTTCACGCGTGCGAAGCCGCGGGCGGAAAGCTAGTAATTGATAAAATGAAAAAGTCCTTATGTACTTTCATTTCAGTTTGTTTGTCACAATATGTACTGACTTTACACCAATGTAACATCTAATGTGGTTGAATTAGAAGCTATTTGCAGTTAAAATGTATAGTCGACTGTACTATTAACCGAATAAGTCCGTATATTTTGTTTATTTAAATACCATTGTCATATAATTGCTGTAGGAAGTGAATACCTTAATAAATAACTCGTAACTAGTTCATTATAATATAGGTATTTCAGGAAATACTTTAAAATTCATTAAAATTCCAAAATATCGCAAACAGATTATTATGAAAGATACTTTGGTTAAATCATTTTTAATTACGAAGTAGTTTACTACATGTCCAAGCAATACTTAGTATAGAAAATGTACGTTCTTGAAATGATGTTAAACAACGCTTTGAGAGCAAGAGATTCAGAACAGCTAGGGACTGGAATTCGCCTGAAAATGCCTGCTGCTGTCTTTCCCGAAGACTATAATCCAGGCCTTTTCAAGGCGAGAGTGAATAGGCACTTACAGGACAGATATGAACCATCCTAGACTGCATCTCAATTAACACCAGGTGCGATTGCGGTCAAATAAATACCTGCCTTGTCATGTATAAAAAGAATCTCGATTTGAACCCTGGTTAATATCTAATAAATAGATATAGTCGTATGATTATCCAATTTCAGCTGATTATGAATAGGCATGGATAGAGCCCAATTTCTTTTATTTCGAATGATCACTTAACTACCCAGTAGTGCTCAGTATCTCACGCCCGTATTCACAAACAATGCTTGCTTAAGTGAAGCAGCAAATCGAACGCACAGCGTTGAATAGAGCTCTGTGATCGGTTCGTGTATCACCCTGTGCGTCCACGCGCACTGTGAGACCTCATAGAAATGTCTGTGAATACGGGCGTCAGTCAACTAGCTCACAGAATAATAACCAAATACATAGGTGACAGTGACAGTATGACCGACTAACCAATTCTTGGTGCTTAGTAGTTGGTAGCTCAAACACCCTGTATTATTTATTCGAATTAATAAACATTAAAGTGGTATATTAGTTGGTTGCGGAATAAAACGCCCTGTATTATTATTCGAATTAATAAACATTAATTACAAAAAATAACAGTAACAATTCGTGCCCATAAAAATCAAGCCAATTTTAGTAGGCGGTCCAAGGATATATGGACGGACAAATTGATTGATGTATAGAAATACTTAAGATTGATGTACACCGAAATGATCTCATTTGACCTCCACTATTGTTGTTTGATGATAAAATGATTTTTTATCGACTGGCAATACTTAGTAAAAAAGGCGTGCGTTAGGGACTGGGCACACTGGCGAAAAAAGTTGGGGCGAAAATGCGGCGTGGAATATTTAGTAGTATTGTATAATGTACATGATAAGTACCAGTGATGCAACTAGTGTGACCAGATACGATTTGTGTAATGTTACTTTTTACTGATTTAAGGAATTGGATTTTATAGAAATTAAATATTTTCTTATCAGTGCAGTTTATGATTACCAATACTAACTAAACTCAGTACACAAACACAAAAATGTTTATTAATGTATCTTTTTAGCTATATTAAAAAAAATACGAAAGGTGAACAACTAATATTATTATAGGTCTTGTTTTGATAATTCAATTACGTTAAAGAAAGGAAATTACAACCGATAACATTACATACTAATGATTCACTATTATTGTTTTAAAGATAGTGTCCGATAAAAACGATAAGATCGATTTTTGCGAGCCAATACCCAGAATCCATATCTATATCGATTTAAATTTTTGTCATCGCTTGTCAAGATATTGTTATTGATTTTATTTATATCCGGTGGCTATCTGAGTGTCTGCGATTCAAAGATAGTGTTAGAAAATCCCTTGCCACTTTTTAATTTCATTATTTTGAGTATTCTAGTCATAATAATATGATTTCCTGGATGCGGGCAGCGCAGGACCGTTCATTGTGGAAAACCTTGGGGTTTGCCTTTGTACAGCAGTGGACGTCATTTGGCTGAAACGAACGAACGAATATGAATTACCAAAAAATATTGCTATTTATTTACGTATCCAAAATATTTTTTTTATTAAATAATACATAAATTTAGTTTTTATCACAAAGTTTTTTGTGAGAGTATTTTTTTGCAAATAATCCTCAGTGTGCTACAACCTTTATAGAGATGGTTCTCTCGATATAGATGCAAAAAGGCGCTGACTTATCTATTATTGGAATCTACAAGTTAACTAATGTGCAAGGGGTTAACATGTACTTTGTATATCCTTTTTATGACTTTGCTAATAATACTCAGTAGGAAAAAAGAGTCTGTTAAACTTAACTGGACGTTAAAGGTTAAAAAAACTGCATAAAAAGTAAATTAGTCGTGACAATAACATCTAAGAATAGAAGTTAAAATTAAATTTCATACTACTAGACTTATGACTATGATAACTTTCCCCCGGGACAAACTTGACCTTCACTGGTTGGGTTTTTATTGGCGGTCAAGCTGTAGATCCTGGCTACACAGGAGTTGCAGCGGTGGGAACGAGAGGTGGGAATAGTCCCGTTACTAGACTTAAGACTAGACGTATGTATTAAAAAGACTGTTCATCATCATCATAATAATCATCAGGTCATTTTGTCTCCATAGGAGCATGAAACTCTCTTTTGTTTACCAGATACAAACGGGGAATTCAAATCAAATAGTTTATTCAGTACGTAGGCCCTTGGGGGCTATACACGTCCCAAATATAGCTTGCCCTACCACCACTTCCAGACAACATAAAATATTCTGGTGCTGAGAAGAAGTGGCGGAAGAAACTCAGTCACCTTTGTCAGCCTCTTTTGCAACTTTGGCCTACACTTCCACGCTGGCCAGACGGGTTGGGAAGGCTTGTCGCTTGTTGCTTCCATAGTCGCCTCTTACGACATCTACAGGGTAATTTTCCAGTGAAACACAAAGAGTGGTGTTCATCATCATCATCATCTCAGCCATAGGACGTCCACTGCTGAACATGGCCTATGTTCCCCCAATGACTTCCACATCGCACGGTTGGTAGCGAGCGAACGATGAAAGTCCGTTATCAGTGTGTTACCACTCATACACATACGGCTCCGAAACGTTGCCTTTCGCTATAGGCCTCCTAAAGAAGCTCAAAGTTGCACAGCGTGCTATGGAAGGGCTATGCTCGGTGTTTCTTTACGAGTGTGGTGTTAGTACTGGAAATTGAACTTTATTGCCACAATTTTTTCACACCTACCCGTCCTTTCTCAAGAATGTTGTAAAACCAAAATTTTATTGTCTCCATCATGTTCATTGTTTAATTAACTCATCATAAAAACCACGGTTTGTTTAGAGACAGAGTTAAACAAATACTCTTGATGTTTGATAATTGTTGTATGTAATCAGTTCGGAGAAAGGCTTGTAGGGATATTACTCATTAAGTGTTTGTCTTTCTTTTGAATTGAGATAGATTCTACTTCAAAAGCGGAACTAATACTTATCACAACAATATTTTTGATAAATAAAAAGATAATGCAACGCTCTATCACAATAGAGCACAATTATATTTCTTGAAGTTTCTTAAAATTATTGAACCCATCTTTATATTCACGTAACTTAAAAGTAAGTTTTATTTAGAACCGTATCAATGAATACTGAACATAATAAAATTAGAAAATTATAAACCCAAGTCGTAGGTTCAATTCCCGCCTTAGGCAGTTCGATTTTTTCAAGTTATTTATAATTTTCTAATTAGTTTGATATGCGACTCTTAACGCTAATAAAATTACTATAATAAAATTAATAACAGGCATCTAATCCTATACTAAGTGAAGCTTTGTACTTTAGGTAGGTACTAGACAACATGCTTAAATATCTTTTGTAGATTCTTAAAATACACCAATACCAATAAATAATTAAATTGTATGTACCTAAGGTATACAGGGTGGAATTTTGTAATGCCACCTGGAGGGAAACTACTCTTAATACTGTAGATAGATTTTTTTCTGAAAGAATACTTTCCTTTATTTTTGAAAAGAAAGAGAACTGCATTCAAAGATTTTCGAAATTTTTTAAAAATTCTCTAACATACTCGTACCATACAATTTCCTGTACATAATAAAAATAATTTAAGATTTCATGGTTTTCCTTTCATTTGATTAATCAAGTTTGTTGGAGACATTTCATCCTTATGCTTAACCCTAACGATCGATGCAATAAAAATACAGGGTGTAATTTTTAACAGATTTTAGTTGGTTCGAATCCCGGGTGTGTAAAGCAAATTTTTGGAATTCTTTGAATGCAGTTCTATTTCTTTTCAAAAATAAAGGAATGTTTTCTTTGAGGAAAAAAATATATCTACAATATTAAAAGTACTTTCCTTCCAGGTGGCATTACAAAATTCCACCCTGTATACCTAAGGCCTGCTATAAATGACAGACACTGACAGATTGAAGCAGCTAGTATCAATAGCGTCAAGCTGCGACTGCATAGCAAACTACAGTATTCTACATGCATAGTGCACACATACACCTGGTTGTTCTTGTTGTTGTTCTAAGTCTGCCTGGCTAGCTACCACCATCTTATCTAAGTCTGTCGCCATAACAGCATTGTTGTGTTCCGGCAGTCAGAGGTAAGATAGCCAGTTCCTCTGTGGTTGAGGATTCCGGGTGACGCTCGCTTCCACCTTCGGCCTGATCGTCACTTACCATCAGGTAAGATACAGGCCAAGAGCTTCTTCGTTGTGGATTAAAAAAAATACACAGTGATTTCAAGTAATTATGACCGCAAGATCAGTCCTAGATGTTAATCAACTGGCCAACTGTTTGAGCTGTCCGTGTATGACTGGCCTTAGTCGCCAAATTCTCAGCCACTGCGACAAATCGGTCGAATTATTTCGACAGTTGTCACAATCAAAGCGAACTGTGTCAATGATGACAGTTAATTTTTAATTAACAGCCGTCACAAGCGGTGACCAACTCTTTATTCTAGTACCTCGAGCACGAATAAAGGGGGATTTATTGTTTGACGTGTACACGTGTCTTGTGACGCATCAGAACGGAATTAGTTTCATACATTTAGGCTGAGTTGCATCACCCTAACTTAAGCCGTAACTGTAACTTTAACCGGTGTTTTTTATAGAGTTTGACAGACTTGACATTTGTTATACTTAGATAAAGTAATATGGTGCAACCCAGGTTTTGTAAAGTAACGTTTAAGAGCGTTTACGTCTAGCGTGGCATGTCAAGTTTAGGTAATTTCAATGCTATTTTTATTCACACTTAAAAGATTGTGTCTGTGTGCGTGTTCTCTTGCTCTATAGTCAAACCCAACTACTTTGATCCACCATCGTAAAAGTGTGCCAGGCTGTCGAGTGACAGCTCAAAATAACTATAAAATCTTCCAACACCGACTCCAACATTATAAATCATGTTATGGTATAAATGAATCCTAATAAATAAATAAATCCGTAATTTAATTATCCAATAATGTATTTTTAAAAGTGTAAGTATACATGTACTGTTGGTGTACCTTTCTAAATAAATAAATAAATAGAAAGTTATCAAAGCTTTTTACTACATAGTTTTTGAATATATTTAGCTTTATGTTCACCTGAAAAAATTTAATTGTAATGGTGAAAGATTTCATCAATCATCTTTATCTTCTGTTGTTTTGTCACTTTTGCTATGTTGCAACTGTTGAAATTATTACGAATAATCTTTGTAACAAAATACCAGTTGTTAGCTACAGAAATAGAAAATGCTCAGCTTTAAATACGAAACTGTATTCAGATCACATAAAAAGCACAAAAGGCAAAGCAACAGAATTATATCCAAAAAACAAGATATATCGAGAAACAAGATGGCTAACACCGTTGCTAGGCTGCAGTCCATAGACCATGGCCTAGCATCGGTGTTACCAGATCTGTCGCCGACACCAGTGGTGTCTAGTGTGTTTTATTTATTAGGAGGACAACCAAAAAGACAAACACAGTGCTTAGAACTAAGTATTGTCTTAATTAGAGGCTGCCACGGCATGCAATGCAGACGATTGCAAAGAAGAACGGAAATTGACGAATTCCTAAATAATCAATCTCTAATGTAATGTAATTTAATAGTGTGACATTTTATTAATTTTGTAATGAATATTTGTATGCTAAAATTTAGCTAAATGTGAAATGCTCAATTAAACTTAAAACACCTATGTATGTACCACATTTATTACAAATAAATATATTCTATTCTATTCTATTCTATTCTATTCTATTCTATTCTATTCATCTGTGACCCAGGCCCGACAGAAATGAGACATACCTCAGTTTTTTTGTCATGTCTTAATTAGTTAAATTATATATTTTTTATATTCGAAATCTATATATAACACCAAAATATTACCCTTTGTTTTTGTTCAGGCGTTATACAAAAACTAATACAAAATGCCTATTTTCACCAAAATTGGTAAATGTATGTACCTAAATGTCTATTACAGCTGCTATGGAATGTATCTAGGTGACCTGGAGATACAGCCGGATTATACAGGATGGTTATACATATGGAACGATAAGTGATCTCACTCGATTATTTCTAAACTATACAAGATATCGAAAAACTAGTTACTGATTCTGAAAGTGCTTCACGAGCTCTTTCAAATGGTACCAATAATAGGTTACAGATTATGGAAGCTGGTAACATTTTTAAAAACTAACAACTAACAGTGACTAGTTATTTGCTGCCGCTGTAAGGGATCTCAGCACAGCGCGCCTAAATTTCAGTAGCTTATAACAAAAAATGTCGACGTGACATGCTTTGCACAGTCTGTTGTACTCCCATGTTTGCCTAACCGTCATTTCAAAATTATATGTCAGTCTATGAGAAATCACAATTGTGTTTAAATAGCAACTATAGGCAGGGTGCAAACCGGGTGGAGGGAGTAGCCTAAACATTCACAGCGCTCGCTGCGGCTAAAATTGACATTTTAGTCGCTGACTTGAGCTGTCAAATCCATATTGCAGTAAACATTTTTTAATCGTTTTTAAGATAAAATACGGTTCTAGTAAGAAAGATGTGTTGTTGTGAATTGTAAACACCAAGAAGAAAAGCGAATGCGAATTTTATCGATTTCCAAGACCGTGGTGGATATAAGAACAAAGAAAGAAATGACAATAATGATGCCACGAAACCCCATTTTAGTCACCAGTAGGCTAATTTTGACTGAAAACAGCAAGTTTAATGTTATGCCTTAATTTTACTGACTACCATCGTTCAAAATTGACAAATATAGTAAAATAACACAAGATTTCTTACAAGACTTACTTCTTGTTTGACAGCGGTGACAATATTGCCCTTAAAGCCCACCTGTACGTGGAGCTGTCGTCGCGCTCGGTCGCAATACATAATGTGTGTGTTAAAATCATTAAAAAAGTGTGTGTTACAAATAAACAATTTATCTGTCTATCGATCCCACGCCTCTTGCCGATTGGTAGGGAGAGGTAATTTCCAACACACGATCCGGGGGCCGCTCGTTCGCTCAGGGTGGGCACTGCTGGAGCGTGTCAGTCTGCGGTGACTCTCGTGCCAAGACTGCAGTGGTGACTGACAACCATCTAAAGCAGTGGTTCAAAAACTTATTTTGTCTACTGCCCACTTTGAGAATAAATTATTTTTAGCGCCTCCATTTGTAGTCGAGTGTTGAGGATAGGCAAGTAATATTTTCAGGTATTATAGATAATTATATCATACATCAATATAAAGTAAATATAGCTGCCAATTTTCTAGGACAACGGAGAAAAAAATGTTTTCTGAAAATCATATATTATTAAATAATTCCTAAATTACTGCAGCAATAACCATTTATTTTTGCATAAAGGTAGACGTTATAGTGATAGGTAAATTTATTTACAAAATTCTGACTTAATGTAATTTTTTTAGAAAATATGCTTCTAAAACTGATTTTTTTATAAAATCACAAAATCGAATATTTCTTCGAAACTAAACAAATACAACTACTAGTTCCTTCATCAATTTTATACATAATAGTAATATCTAACGATTGAATTAATAAAACAGGGATGTCCGCTTCTAAGCCAAAATAAAACACTGTGCCTATGTGTCGCACCCACTCCTCTAATACAGGCAGAACTGCCTCTTTGGTGGCAGGTGTGGACCTCTGGTCACCTCGCAACTGGCGTCTATTCTCGGTTGTCGCCACTGAGGATAAATAGGATAAATAATATGGATTGTCACCAGTGGCGACGTATAACACATACTTTCTAAATTGTAGCTACAGGCTTTCTGTTGTATTTGTATCGTCACTAGCATAGATTTAAACTATTAGCGCCCTCTGGCCTAAAGTATGTAACACTGTGTACATTTGAAATAAAACAGTTCTTGTCTGTGACTCAAGCGTTTAATTACTAGAGGTTATGGGCCCAGTGATAATATTTAGTTTTTCTCGCAATTATTCTTGGAAAAGTGGAAATAAACTGCAGATTGAGATAAACTTAACGCTGTGACTGTGAAAATGTCGACAAACTACCTTGTCAGTGTGCCTAAATTGAAGGGGCGGGAAAATTACAGCGAATGGGCTTTCGCGGCTGAGAATTTCCTAGTGCTAGAGGGAATGTCAGATTGCATCAAATCGGAGACTGTACCAGCAGAAATAGGAGCAGCAGGTGACGCGAAAACCAGAGCTAAGCTGATTCTGACAATAGACTCGTCGCTGTATGTGCACATCAAAAGTGTACAAACGACCCATGAGCTGTGGAAGACATTGAAGAACCTATTTGACGACTCAGGATTCACGAGGAGAATCAGTTTACTGAGAAGTTTGATTTCCATCAGACTTGAAAATAGCGTTTCAATGACTTCATACGTAACACAAATCATTGAAACAAGTCAAAAATTGAGTGGTACGGGTTTTAACATCAACGATGAGTGGGTCGCATCGCTTTTGTTGGCGGGATTAACAGATAAATATTCCCCAATGATAATGGCGATCGAGCATTGCGGAATACCATTGACAGCGGACGCCATTAAAACCAAATTGTTGGACATGGAAGAAACCGGAAACTGCGGCGACACGGGCGCCGGACCCAGCTCTAGTGGCGCGTTTGCAAGTTTTAAGAAGAACCGGAATGTTGGTAACACTGTGACCAAAGACAATGCCCAAATGTCAAAATCAAAACCAAAAGTCATCACGTGCTACAAATGTAAACAAACAGGACATTACCGCAATCAGTGTACATTTTCTAACAAAAATTCGTCGAATACAAATAAAAATGAAAGTACAAGCAGTAATGCGTTTAGCGCAGTGTTCCTTAATGGTGAATTTTGCAAAAACGATTGGTATATTGACTCCGGGGCGAGTGTTCATCTTACTACGAATGAAGAATGGTTGTCAAATGTGTCGCGGGATCATAAGATCAAGGAAATCGTCGTGGCAAACAAAGATAAAGTACCTGTATTATGTACTGGTGATGTGCAGATTACGACAAAGACGCGCACCTGTGAATATGATATTACGGTAGAAGGTGTATTCTACGTGCCGAAGTTGACTACAAATCTGTTGTCTGTTAGTCAACTCATATCAAAAGGGAACAGAGTTTCATTCAACAATAATGGTTGTCAGATTTTCAACCAAGCAGGAGTTCTGGTGGCTACAGCGAGTCTGTTGAATGGGGTGTACAAACTAAACATGCCTGAAACTTATTCATCAGCTGCAGTGATGGTGTCGAGTGAAGTTTGGCACAGACGTCTGGGTCATGTCAACAGCCAGTATTTGAACAAGATGCAAGATGCTGTACAGGGATTGACACTTGATAGTAAGACTGATATATCCAAGTCGTCATGTGTCACATGCTGTGAGGGCAAGCAAAGCCGCTTACCTTTTCCCAAAGAAGGTAGCAGAAGTACAGAGTTACTACACATTGTGCATACCGATCTCTGCGGACCGATGGAAAATCGGTCAATAGGTGGCTCTCGATATTTTATGCTGTTTATAGACGATTTTAGTCGTATGACATATATTTATTTTTTGAAAACAAAAGATGAGGCACTGAAATGTTTTCAACAGTATAAAGCAGAGGTTGAGAATCAACTAAATCGCAGCATAAAAATCTTGAGAAGTGACAATGGTACAGAATTCTGCAACAGCAAGTTCGAAGATTTTTTGAAGACACATGGGATAGTACATCACAAAACAACTCCATACACACCTGAGCAGAATGGTCTCTCAGAACGATTCAACCGGTCTATCGTGGAGAAAGCTAAGTGTCTTCTGTTCGATGCAGGACTTGAGAAAAGATTTTGGGCAGAAGCAGCACACACTGCAGTGTACTTACAGAACAGGACTGTGACCAGATCATTAAATTATAAAACTCCTTACGAGATATGGCTAGGCAGAAAGCCTGACATAAGCCATTTACGTGTTTTCGGCAGTACAGTCATGGTACATGTGCCGAAACAAAAGCGACTAAAATGGGACAGAAAGTCCGAAAAGTGTATTCTTGTTGGCTATTCCAATGATATCAAGGGATATAGAATTTACAACCCGAAGTCTAATGTCATCACTACCAGTCGCGATGTTACAGTACTGGAGAAGATAGAGACAGAAAATGTTATCGAGGTACAGGAAAATTGTTCAGATGAGGTGAATGTGGTTCCAGTGGGGGACGAAGATGTGATTCTTCAGGAAAATTCACTTGAACAAACAGAAGGCTTGAACACAGATGACAGCGGTGAACTGTATGTACCTTGTGATAGTGATACATTAGATAGTTCTGAGTCTGGTACAACTGATAGTGAAGACTCTATTATAATGAACAATGTCAACATGACAAGTGGTCCTCGGCGCAGGCAGCAACCAGACAGATATGGCTTTGCAAGTGCTTGTGCAGAAGATGACAACATGTTCACGGGTGAGATTTCCTTGCAAGAAGCCTTAGAAGGTCCTGAGAAAACACAGTGGTTAGCGGCAGTGGAGGACGAATTACAGTCCTTTGAGAATAATAGTGCGTGGGAACTTGTAGATGTACCAAAAGATGGTACTATAGTACAATGCAAATGGGTTTTGCGAAAAAAGTACGATAGTGAAAACAATGTGCGTTACCGTGCTCGTTTGGTTGCAAAGGGCTTCACCCAAAAACATGGTGTAGACTATACAGAAACATTTTCGCCTGTAGTGAGACACACAACACTTAGACTATTGTTCGCTTTGTCTGTAAAATTAGGTTTAGATATTAACCATTTAGATGTCAAGACTGCGTTCTTAAATGGTGATCTAGAGGAAACCATTTATATGAAAATGCCAGACTGTTACAATACTAGTAGTTCAAATTGTAAAGTATTGAAACTGAAGAAGGCCATTTATGGACTTAAGCAGGCCTCTAGAGCCTGGAATAAAAAGGTTGATAACTTATTAGTCAATAATGGTTACAAAAGGTCAAAAATAGAGCCATGTATGTATGTAAAGAATATCAATAAATGTAAGACCATTGTAACAGTTTATGTCGATGATTTCTTTATATTTTCCAACGATAAAATTGAGACTGAGAACTTAAAACAGCTTTTATCTAATAAATTCAGTATTAAGGACTTAGGTGAAGTTAAGCAATGCCTTGGAATGAATGTAACATTGAATAAAGAAAAAGGATATGTAACTTTGAGTCAGGAATCTTATATTGATCAACTTTTGATCAAGTTTCAATTAAGTGATTGTAAACCTGTTGATACTCCTATGGAGGTCAGATTAGATGTAAATAAAGGTCAAGTAGGTGTAAATAGTCATGTGCCCTATCAACAACTAATTGGGAGTTTGATGTACCTGTCAGTCTTAACTAGGCCAGACATTAGTTACTGTATAAGCTTTTTAAGTCAATTTAATAATTGCCATACAAAGGAACATTGGGAATATGCAAAAAGAGTATTAAAATATCTAAAACGAACTAAATGTTATGGAATAAAATATTGTAAAGAAGGTAATTCGGAAATAACAGGCTATGTAGATGCTGATTGGGCCTCTAACTCTGTGGATAGGAAATCATATACTGGTATGTGTTTTTTACTATCTGGTGGTGCTATTTCATGGGAATGTAGGAAACAGAAATGTGTAGCACTCTCAAGCACTGAATCAGAATATATGGGTCTATCTGAGGCATGTAGGGAAGCATTGTACCTAAGAAATCTGCAATATAAAGTCACCAATAAAATGTACACATTAAGTTTGTTCAATGATAACCAAGGTGCACAGAAGCTGTGTGCAAACCCAGTCTTTCACAAACGTACAAAGCATATTGATGTTAAATATCATTTTTGTCGTGATCTAGTAAAAGACAAAATTGTTGAGGTTCTGTATTTGCCAACAGCTGATATGCCAGCTGACATTCTAACTAAAAGTTTATCTTCAGCGAAACATTATAAATTTATGTTGCACCTAGGCATAGTTTGTATTGAATGATTTTGTTTAAAATAGTTTAATGCATATTGCGATAAGTGGGGGTGTTGTATTTGTATCGTCACTAGCATAGATTTAAACTATTAGCGCCCTCTGGCCTAAAGTATGTAACACTGTGTACATTTGAAATAAAACAGTTCTTGTCTGTGACTCAAGCGTTTAATTACTAGACTTTCCCACCACGGATGACAAAGGAAAAAATAATTTATTTTTTTATTTCATTTTACTTTACTTCATTCGGTAAACAAACAGTGTTAAGTAACTTATTAACTGTCTGAATATAAAGCTTTAAACCAATTATATTTTTTCACATACAATAACTGAGAGAATGTTTACTAATAAACTCAAATTATTTTATAATTCTTACGCTACAAATACATCCCAAATGTCACAAAGTCAAGTAAGACCAGACCAGAACGTCACCAATGGTGACTATCGGGATTATTTTTCCCATTTATCCTCAGTGAGACATAGTGTCCACAACCGGAAATAGACGGTCTGCGGATAGGTACTATGCGGTTTCCTCGAACTACAGCAGTAGGAAACTCCGTGGGCCATAGAATGCACGATGCAAAAGTATTCGGTGACTCGGTACGGCCGGCCGGGCTTCCGAAATTAGGCAGCAACTGACTTAGTACGCCGGCGGTAGCCAAAAGCTTAGGGGTGAGAAGCTTCAAGTGGCCGTCAAATGACCACTGTCCAACTAACTACAACCCGAGGTACCGCAAAGATTTTCCGACTGGAATAGGTGTTCCCCCTACAACTGGGTCGGACCCTGCTGGCGGAGCATTCCTATTAACTATTCTGTAACCACCTATTTATGGCAAATAAATTATCAGTATTATTCCTCTTTATAATATTAGTATACATACTTTAGCTCTTGCTGTTCCAAATTTTCGTCATTCGTTTTCGTTTCATCGCTAAAAATAACTTACTTTTATTTCTCATTACGTCGGAAATAGAATTTGTTGTGGCAAAATCTACCACCACGTGATCGCAAAATCTACCACCAAGATTTTGCGGATACACTATAAAAGTCCGGCTACGTGTCAAATATCAACGTACGCGTGACACATGTCAGCAGAGCACTGAGCGACGTGACCTCACTCTGGAACGCCTCGAGGCGGACTGAATTTGAACGATTCTTGCGCGGCGTTTTATAGTACTTTTGAAATACTCATAGAAAAAAAATTACAATGAATTATTTTAAATTTTAAAGTAAATATTTGAGATAAGATATTCTTCTATTATATTAAGCTATTTTTGTGTTGAATAAAGGAAGAATATTGGTGAAAAAATCACTTCGATTTTTGGGTATTTCACGTTCTTTTAATTTGTGATTTCTTATTGTAAAATGCTTAAATCTAAAAATTTTCTCAGATAACTATTTGCCCAAGGATCTATGCTATAGGATATAAATGTTTGTTAAATCGTTTTTACAGTATTTTTATACAAATTTCAGCTTGTAAACTGACGCTAAAGTGGAAATTTACAAAACCTGTGTGGACTTATCTTGATAGAATTCTTAAATACTAAACTAATCGCAAAATTTTCTCAATTAACTATTTAGACGACGAAATTGCCTAACTATTTATGCCTATAACATATTTGTAATATTACTGGTTAATGATTGTAACGAGTTGAAAAAGTACTGTTTTTGCGCCAAACGGCGTAAACGCTCTTAAACTAGAATGTTGTGTTTTGTCGTGATGGCTTCTGCCGTTCCCATTCTAAATGTATGAGGCCGATTCGATTCTGTCTGAAATATAAATCCACCTTCACTATCCTAATCGTATAGCACTCGTATTTCCTTACATACACCCGTAGCGGCACTGTTTTGTTTTTGATTACCATACCATAACGAGAACGATATTTATTCGTGCCCAGGGTACCGAGCTCCAGCTAAACAATACCGCAGTGAAAGCGCTCGCTTTTCATTTCTTCTTGTTTTCCATTTCGACGCAAGAAAGTGTCGCTTTTGTTTTGAATTTGAATGTACAGTTGACAGCTCATTAAACTATACTTTTTTTGTTGAAAAATAGAACTTATTACAAAGGCACAAGATGCCTGTGTTTAGCATGTGCTTTCGTACAACACGTTAATGTCATTGAAAGTTTACTCGTAGTTTGGTTTTCGTAATACGAGTACTTATATTTTTTTAGTTTAACATGAGTTGTGCGATGAAAATATTATGTGCCTTTTGTAGAGTCGTAGAACTTTTCATTTGATTCGTATCGTTCGTTCGTTCGTTTCAGCCGAAAGACGTCCACTGCTGGACAAAGGCCTCCCCCAATTGATTTGTATATATATGGGAAAAAGGTGTAGTAGTGGGCTAAAGGTATATAGATAGTGTCATCCACGAAGACGCGCCCCACCATTCTTCCGCTAATGTTTGATAATAAAAATATCCCTGTTTATAAAAATAATAGAAAATCTTACTAAAACTGAACCACGGGTCGGAAGACGTAGTACAGGCCTCCCACTAGGTGGACCGACGATCTGGCGAAGGTCGCGGAAAGTATCTGGATGCGGGCAGCACAAGAGCAGTCGTTGTGGAAATCTTTGGGGGAGGCCTTTGTCCAGCAGTGGACGTCATTTGGCTGAAACGAACAAACGAACGAACTAAAACTAAACACATTTGTGTTTAACCAAGCAACAGTTATATAAACTTCTGTAACAATGGCATTTCGTCATACAATTTCACTTTGGTACCGAATATGTGACGGACATACCTAATATGGACACGCTTTTACCGTGCTAGTGATTGTCGCACACTGAATGCTATGCGATAAAAGTTGTACAAAATACAATTACCTAAATACAATATTTAAAATCTTTATTTGTGCAGCATAGGTAAAATGGTGACATATTACAGAGGTACACTCGATAGATTTTTGTAACGTCATGTCTTTAGTGACTCGCCGGACTAAGAGGAATCGATTGACGTGCGAATCATAAAAATCACACACACACACACACACACACACACACACACACACACACACAGAGGCTTTATACACATATCATATTTTTAAATAACATTGAAATTAATAATTTCTAGAAGTGGTCCCTAATGTTACTTTGGTTGTATTTTTGTTTGAAAGTAAGCACATGATAAATGACTCCTTTTACGGTTTAAAGTGAGAAACTAAAATAGAATATGTATTTTAATGTGTTGGTTTTTTCACTTAGGTATAACACTGTTTTACCTTTTCTTAGCTTTATCTGCCACTAGCTTTTGACCGCGGCTTCACCCGCGTGAAATATCGTTTGTCTTATCGTCATAAATTATAGCCTATGTGTTATTCTGGGTTATAACAATAATTCTGTACATCAAAATCAGTAGTTTTTGCGTGAAAGAGTAACAAACATGAAGTTTACATCCAGATATCTAAACATCCATACAAACTTTCGCATTTATAATATTAGTAGAGGATTTCTCCATATCTTTGTAAAGTTTGTAATAAGATCAGGAGTTCTTCATCATCATCATCATCTCAGCCATAGGACGGCCACTGCTGAACATAGGCCTCCCCCAATGCTTTCCATGTTACCCGGTTGGTAGCGGCTTGCGTCCAGCGCTTTCCTGCTACCTTTATGATGTCGTCGGTCCACCTTGTGGGTGGACGTCCCAGGAGTAAAAAAATAGTTCACAATGGTCCAAACTTTTACAAGTTATTTTACAACAAAAATAATATTATAATGATGTTTACAATGACCACCAAAGATCATCCGTAAACAGAAGCGACGTCCTTCACAGACCGCAATAAAGTTCAAATTAATATTTAAAATTAATCGCTCCATTACTGAAATCACGATTGAGCAATCAATGCTTGGCTTGAACTAAACATTGCAATTAAACGTATTATTAAGTATATGCTAGAAAAAACCGGTCAAGTGCGAGTTGGACGAGCTTATTGAGGTTTCCCTACTATTAATTTTACGTTTTTATATTCTTAGATCTTATCAAAAATATCGGCTTAGCAGCCAGGTTTCGCAAATGATGTTATGTAGGTTCAAATCCTACTTAAGGCAGAATGTTTGATTTTTGAGAAAAATAATGATTATATCAAATTCGTCAGACTTGCATTTATTTAAATTAAAGTTTCAACCCTTAAAAGCCTTTATTGTGGCCCAAACTGTATCTCACTTCATCAGGTGTGATTGCAGTCAAACCAGCTTAACTCTGCATTAAAAAAACATATTTTAATCGAGGATTCCATCAAATTAGATTACAATATTTTATAATTTACGCCTATAACACAAGTAACCACTTAAACTAAATCCACAGTGTAAGACGTCAAGAAACCCCAAAAACTAAATAGGCAACCACAAAAATGCGGAGATCGAGAAATAAAGCGTTTAAGTTAATATAGTTAGGTTAAACCGTTGCTAATCCACCGGCAATCACGCGGTTACCGCTACGCAGTGAACTGGCGCCACAGAGTTGCGACAAGTCGACACAACTAGTTACAATTACTCAAAGTCATCTTTCCTATACAGTTACTTAAAAAGAGAAAAAGAAGAAGAAAACAGGCGATTTTAATTATCACTTTTTGAAATTTTCACACTATTACTGAATTAGAATTTTCAATCTTATTGCATTCTGAGTTTCAAACGACATTTTTGCAGCAAAATGTTGTAAGTACTTTATGTTGCAATGATTTTCTCCGAATAAAAAATAGTTACGCTTTTCTGGTTTTTATAATCAATTATTATCAATCTTGTCACTTTCATCGTATCAAATTGAATAGAAACTATAATTCGGTCCCAATATAATGATCTCATCCATCCTTTTGTGTTCTTATATTGTCAATTTTATGTGTATTTAATTATTATCTACGGTAACGTTTTCTACTTCACTCTACCTTTTCTGTTTAACATTGATAGTTTTATTTCGATTCATTTCAACTATCAGTCGCATCTCTGTGGCGTCTCCCACTCCGATAGGTCGCTAACGCATCTTCTAGGGGCCTTCACCCGACCTTGCGTGCCCATAATTGTGTGTAATGCCTCTTATAATAATGTTACGGCAATTCCAGTGTTTCTAGCAAGTTATAAATAAATAAAATAGTTCCGGCATCTCTCATGGTAGCTTGTTAAATGTTTGAAATTAGAAAAAAAAAGTTTTTTTTTAGTTAAAAATTACGTAGGTATGATTTAATTAACAGTTTTTTTTTTATAATAACTCATGGTGTTATTAGTTATTATCGAGTATCTATTCGAATCATAGAAAAAAATGTTTATGACACCTGTGAAACTTTGAAAAAACTCGAATTAAAAATCATAATTTACACATGACAGATTGAAACATCCATAAGATTATCTCCATTAAAATTCTGTTAAATATCAGACAAAAATGTTTTTCGAACAATGGTTAGCTTGACTTTTAGTACTGTTTTAACTCTATTAGTTTACATTTTGTTAATATTTAACCATTAGTAGCAAAGTTTAACACTTAGTTATTTTAACTACGATTCAAAAAACCGGGCCTAAGTCAAGCACCTTCCATTATGCCTTTAACCCCAATCTTAAAGCCTTACGTATCAAAATTCGCGGAAAAACTTTGAAGTAATAATTAATGTAAGACAACCGTTGATTTGAACTAAATTAAAGGTTCTAAAGAAGACTTCCCACAGTTTATTTTTTGTCTGTATTCGGTGGGGTGACGTCATACGTTGATCTACTTAAGGTTGGGGTTCAGGAGTGGAATGAAAAAAACCTTAATGCTTAAAAAATAATACAAAAATACTTAAAAAAAACTTACAGAAGGGATGAAAAAATTATAAAAACTCGCGAGCAAAAGTATGGAATCTACTTATTCTGAGCGATAGTAAGTAAATGACCAATAGAAGATAAATAACAATTTTACCATTTTCAAGGTAATAATATACTTTAAATTTTGATACCATAGATATAAACATAGTCATTCATTTCTTTATATTACTCGGAACAAAACACAACGGGGTGATTCCATACTTTTGCTCGTACCTATAGTAAATAGTATTAAAAACTACTCAAATAAATAATATGTATGTCTATATTATTCTAAAAATAATAATAGCTACACAGGAAATGCCAAGATTTTATACATAATCGAGCTTTTCAAAAGTTCGTGCTCTTTCACCGTGGAAATAAACTTTTTTGTATTCTCCCAATCAATTCATACACACATAATTTATTTTTATTAGCATTGTAAATATGATAATTAATAATAAAACAACACCAGAATATAATTAATTAAAATTTATACAGAACCGTCGAATGAATTCCAACTCCAATTCATTTTTCTGCTTCCTACGCGCTACAGTCTTTTGTACCTAAATATTTTTGCAAGCCATTTTCAACTTTATTTTTGACCAGAAAGGTTCAATATCATTACGAAAAGTTACAAGACAAGTTACTAAGAGAATATTTAGTTAAATTGTGCGTGAAAAGACATGCAAAATGTTTTGATTATGTTTGATCGAAGGGTTTTTGTCTACAACGGAATTTTGAGTTTAATTAAGGCATGACGGGCGAAGATAATGAAGTTTCAAAAATATTTAACTTGGAATTAGTTTTATGAAGTTTTAAAAATATTTTACTCGAATTACTTTACAGAACACGATTTATTATTACGGTAAAAATTTTACTGGCTCAAACCCACCACATAAGGGTTGCCAGGCAACTGTTTTTAGCACTAAAATACTAAAATTTTGGTTGACTTTGATAAAAAAATAATAGACTGAATTTGTTACTGAAATATCCCTTTTCACATGAAATATTAAAATGTTTATGGACAAAACTGCAAAGATTAAGACCTTTTTAATTTCAAAATCAAAAGTTTGATATTATTTCAAAGATCAAAAATAATGATGGAGATTCTACGTTGACAACCCTATATGTACATTTTTTTGCTAAATATTGAGTTGGGTATTGAATTTGCGTTTTATTATTTTATTTCCTTTTAGGGTTGTTGCTTTTAGTTTCACCAAGGGCTTCTTTGTCGGCAAAGCGTTTTGATGTTAATTATGATCGTAAAATGATTCTTATAGCCTTTAAAAAACAAAGAAAGATTGCATGTTAAGGCAACTCGTGTGTAAAGTAGTCTTAATCGAATTTAATGCCGATTACAGGTTTTTAACTACTTTTTAATACTTGCCTTACATTGATAGAACGACGCTGGCTAATAGCAAAAAAAACATTTTTTTTGTGAATTTTAATGTTTGTCGTCGGCCGTTTGGTGTAGTGGTTCAGAACGGACTACAATGCCGAGAGGTCCCGGGTTCGATTCCCGGCCGGGCAGAAATTGAAATGATGAATTTTAATTTCTGTGACGGGTCTGGGTGTGACTATGTATAATATGTATGTATTTAAAAAAAAAAAAAAAGTATATAAGTAGTATATCCGTTAAGCTAGCACCCATAACACAAGCATTAAGTTGCTTACTTTGGGGCTAGCTGGCGCTGTGTGAAATTGTCCAAAGATTTATTAAAAAAAAAAAAAAAAAAAAAAAAAAAGAATATCGTAGGGGCATTAGCATGCTTCACAAAAAACATCAACAAAGGGTCTCAATTTTTTTTTTATGCAAGACAAGGCAGTCATTTGAGTGAGATGCAGTCTAGGATGGTAATATCTGCCCTGTAAATAAATTAAAATAAATAAAATGTGACGCTTAGTAATAAATTAAAACAAATTCTTTTATTCTAAAAAAGTAAGTGCTTCATGAGTAGGTAGGTACTCACAGATTGACGTTTCAATGTAATAAATATTTGAGAAACCTCGTTGCCAGTTTTAAAAGTCATCCAACTTAAAATTTTAAAGTTTTTACAAGTATATTTTTGGTTCTCAATAAACAAGTACTTCATCATCAATTAAATGGGCAAGATCCACAAAAAGATCTCCCACGCGTGATTGGTTGCTTTATCTGAGCAAAAAGCCCGTATTTTTCCTGGCCTATAATTAAACCCTAAAACAATTGTGTAGGACCGTCTTATACATTGTCCATTCATAAGACTTACGCAATGCAAGGGAATGCGTATTCAAATCACTGTTCACTGTTGCTTCTATGTTTGTATTGAATTTTAATGTTAAAGTACCGTAATGCAGTCACATCAAAGTGTTCATTTTTCATGCAAAATAGTTACAGTGTTAAAGCTTGATTTGTATGTGACTGGCAAGGTATGCAACATAACGTTATTCTTTATTAATATTTTTAATGGTAGTTGCTACAAATTCATATTATTTTAGACTCCTGAAAAATCTTTACTCTGAGATACTTGGTTCACTTTTTAGTGTGACACGTGTTTGAATTTGCCTGAAAGTCTGAAAAAAGAGGTTTATTTAAAGTACCTAGATAATTTGCGTGTTGTCAAATGCTTAGGTGGCTTAGAAGTCTGACACCGAGCTAGTATAAGCAGTTGTTGCAACTCATCATCTTTCGGTCAATTAACCTTCACTGCGGGAGTACAACCCTCTTTTGAGGCAAATGGCGGATACTGACAACACTCCCCACGCAGGCCAGACGGATTGAAGAGACCTGATGATCGCATAATGTTACAATTTTACAACCCCCATGATAAATAAAAAGGAGACTGTAAAAAATTGACTTTTTTACACACGGTTTTTATACAAAATATTGCTTTTTTTTTATTTAAGGATAGTACACAGCACAATATCAATCTGTAATAACAATGTTTTTTAGTAGATTTTGTAGGAAAATTATGACTATCCAACATTTTCAAAATTATCTAATCCATTTTTTTTTTCTATTTTAACCGCCTACCGAAGTGTACAAAAACACCTTACCTAAAAATATTTTCAATTACACCATCCTTATCTTTTATCAATCATTTAACCATCCTTGTAAATTTAAAAGACAAATCACTTATCTAATAGCTCACGATTTCCCAATAAAAAATTACTACCGTAAACAGCTAACAAAAAACACATTTTCTTATACATTTGAATAATGATGTTTCCTACTAGATAATTATTTATTCGTGAGTTATATTCACATAAGCAGCATAGGAAGCACATCAAGTTACATACTGACGTCTTATGTGTGTGCAATAAGAGTGATTTAGGCAATAAAGATGTTTAAGTTGATGTACAGTACTGCCGGACGGTACATTTTGTTTTAAATAATATAATTATTATTTGTAAAAAAAATAAAGCAATAAAATACATGCACTAGTTTAAAGTTTTAGTATGATAAATACCAACCGGCCATTGTGGAAATCATTGGGGGAGACCTATGTTCAGCAGTGGACGTCCTATGGCTGAAATGATGATGATGATGAATAAATATTGTTGAGCAATGCTCATCAAAAAAGTAAGCACTTAAAATTTTGGGGGTACTATTGCTGAAGTTTTTTCTTCTAGACGATCAACAGAGAATAAGACATAGAAAATATTAGAGTTAGACTAAGTCATTCAGTTAGTAAGCCAGATAGAATCAAAATCGGTCCAACCATTCTTGACATAGAAATGTTGTAACTAACCTGATATTATTTTATCTATTTAATACGTTTACAAGAAGGGTTGTTTTCTTAATGTATGATGTGATTATCTTTTTTGTTGGAGCAATTAACTTGAATAAATAAATAAATAAGGTACCAACATGGTTTATTTAAGTATTTTCTCACTGAACCCAAAAATAAACGATAATCCTAAATCTAACCTTGTCTAGGCGTGACTGAACAGATTTTCTAACTTTGGGCTATTTTAGGCAATCCGTGACGTCACGGTGACGTCATCGATAGAGGCAAAATGCTATTATAATGGTTATTGGTTAAGTTATTGTTAGCTTGGAACACATAAAACCAGATTTGCTTTGTTGAAGCGACTTAAAATACAGGGTGTTTCAAGAAGTGATGTTTAATATCCGTGATCCTGTGTAAGAGAGAGAGACTGTCTCAAATTCAATTTAAATTAAAATTGTTTAGGTATGTAATAAGTAATTTACCAGAAGCAAAAGAAAGAATTTGACCTACACTCCCCTGACCATCTGGCCATCTGAAAGTACTTGTACTTGTTTTAACCCATCTGGGTTGAAAGCCTAATGTTCGCATATTTCTTCCTCAGTTACCTCTTACGACACCCATGCAAAGAGTGTTAGTTTTATTAGAGAGACTTTGTTTTACAGTTGACTTCATTTTGAATCTAATTAATTGCAAACTTTTTTTTTATGTTCAAAATGACACGCACTTTACTTAAAAGTTATGCAATATTACTTTAACCAGTGACGAAATAAAGAGTTCAAAGTATACAGTACACCCTGTATAAAAAAAGAACGTTCTAATCAAAGGTCGCAATCAACACATCACTCGACAGTTTCCGAGTGACATTCCGAGTTGCACACTCTCGCTCAAGGCTCGATACATCACGCTTTGTCACTCGATTGTCTCGATTGACCAGTTATTAAATATTCAGGGTTGTCACCTAGCTAGACATTTAAAAAATATTATTAGTTACGAAATTGTTTTTATTATACTCTGTTATCAATTTAAACGACATTTTGTCTATTGTTTAACAATTGGAATCAATTTAACTATCAAATAAGTGTACGCCAAGTCCTCAATTTGTCTCTGGTAAAATAGAGTTGGTGGTACTCCTGCACTGAAGAGTAGCCTAGGGTCTGATGATAATCTGACTGTCTATAAGCTAAAACTAGGCTAGTTATTGAGCACACGAATAAAAAAACAGCATGATTATACCAGTTCTTACATTCAAAACGCGTGCAAAATGAAATGACGATAATCTCATAACCTAAGAGCTGGTCCAGATGACGTGTTTTTACTCGCGGGTTTCAAATCGCGCGTTATTTGAATTACGAATGTATGAACCTCTATAGTATCGATTTGAAACGCGATTTGAAACGCGCGAGTAAAAACGCGTCAACTGGGCCAGCTCTAAATGACGTTGCATTTTAACAAACGTGTCAACCCTAAAAATAACCCAATAACGGTAACCGGTACCGGACAATGGGTCCAAACAATTCCATTGATTGCCTTTTAGACCTGATTCTAGTTTTAGGCTAATCGCCCGATCGGATCTGACTGGGTCTATAGTGTGTTTAATAACATTAATTTCTTTGTCGCTTTTGGTATTTAGTTCTGTCACAATGGGTATAGAAATAGCAGTGTCACTCATGTTCAGTGATGTCACTTCTGTTTGCGAGACATAAATTTTAATATTCTATAGCAAATGCATAGTGTGATTAATGATATTAATTTCTTTGTCGGTTTCGGTATTTAGTTTTGTCATAATAAAATAGAAATAGTGGTGTCACTCCAGTAGCTTAACCATGAGTTTAGCTTGTAATTCTTAAAATTAACTGCTATGGAAGCTGTACAATCTGTCATATTATACGTGATTTTGTTTACATTGCAGGCTGCATTTTTCCTACGAAAAAGTTGTATTCTGACAGACAGACAATTTAGTTTTAACTGAGGCCATTCTGAACATTCGTCTATTGTGATAACTTTGTTTAGTCTGTATAATTTAATTGTTC
Organism: Ostrinia nubilalis; assembly: GCF_963855985.1. NCBI lineage: Eukaryota > Metazoa > Arthropoda > Insecta > Lepidoptera > Crambidae > Ostrinia > Ostrinia nubilalis. The sequence goes on from NC_087110.1 coordinate 2,103,871, forward strand.
GTCGATCGAGAATTATTCTAGATTCTAGGTTATGAAAAGTAGAACTCCTATTTTATTGGTAAAAAACCTAATAATAAGCCTTCTTACTTTTTAGTAGTAGTAGGGTAGAGTTTACTGTAAAGTGAATTTGTAACATTAAGTATATTTAAAGTAAATCACAGCCTTTATATCATTTCTTCAGCCCGTGCAGATAACAGAATGCATGATCATTATTATGATAAATTTATCACTTTGTGTATTGGGATATGTCATATCCCACCTATTGCGGGCCGCAACTTTTTGCCCGGTATAATATCTGGCACATTGACAGTTTCAACATAGGAAATATATCAAAATGACAATTTATTCTGAGATTAATATCTACTCTTGTCTGGTCAAATCCACCCTTAGCCCCAGTTTTTTGAATCATAGTTAAAATAACTAATTGTTAAATTTTGCTACTAATGGTTAAATATTAACAAATTGTAACTAATAGTTAAAAAATGTACTAAAAGTCAAGCTAACCATGTTCGAAAAAATGTTTTTTCGGATATTTAACCACTTGTCATTTGACATCTGTCAAATTTGACTATTGGTTATTTTAACTACGAATCAAAAAACTGGGTCTTATGCCCATTTTCACCATCAATCCCTAATTTTTAAGTGAACCCTATAAAAAGAAAATTCCTGTTAAGTCTTACCATAGGGAATAAAAATTAGGGACTGATGGTGAAAACGGGCAGTATGTCACCTAGTGCACGGAGGGTTAACATATTATTTATCTATTCATCGTTATAGTTAGTCTTACTCTACAAACAACAATATTGGGAGTATCACGGAACTGTTGACCCTGGCCCCCGTGTGCAATGGAAGCGTTCCTTATGAGGCGCGCGTGGGAGGACCAGTCCTGCCGGTAGGTACCTACTGGGCCCGTATGCATAGTAGTAACTGGATATCTATTTTTACTACCGTACCCATAGAGATATAGAGAAATGCCAACTAATGCGCTGAGTTTGAAACTCATTAGACCCAGAACAGACGGTGAAACGCAACTGCAACGAAACTGCAACTTTCTGATGATTCTGATGAATGAAACTGAAAGTTTCAAACTGGTCGCGTCATGTGTGGTCTCTCAACGGACGCTATGGCAGAAACTTAGATGCAACTCAAAAGTAACTAGCAGTTGCAGTTTCGTTGCAGTTGCGTTTCACCGTCTGTTCTGGGCCTTAGAAATTCACACACACAAATAAATCAAAATATGTGCTCATTAACCACTGCGGTATCAGTATTCAACGTTCGAATAATCTTTAGTACTACGCAAGCAACGTAAGCTGTTTACATTATGACGTCGCCTGTCATCATTGCGACGAGCAATGTGTTCTGTTTTTGGGCATATTGCTGCGAGTCCGGCCTCGTCCCCTTGTCACATCTCCCTTTAGTTTCTGTGATCTGTGACCGTACCATTTTATTTTAGTATATGCATAATAGGAGCTGGATAATTACTTCTTTACCACTCTCCTTTTTTAAATCGTTTAGTCTCCACTACTGAAGTCGTGCTTCTAATTTACCAAATGAATGATTTGACCTACACCAGATGGGATAGGGAAGGAATCTCTTCGCTAGGAAGCAATCTCTGTAAGACAAGTCGGAGAGGACAGTGAAATAAATTTTTGAAGTTAAAATAAATAGGATTTTTAAAGAGAAAATTCACTTCTATAAAGATATGAATTGAACTTTTTAGAGGAATACATCATCAAGGTGAACTCTTTTCATCTTAGGATGGATTCGACCAAACAAGAGTAAATATTAATGTCAGAATAAATCGTCAGTTTTGACTGTCAATGTGCTAGTTATACCAGGAGTTATTTTCGCATAAAAGTTTGGTCGAATCGGGCCTCAGTAAAATCAAAATTGTTTTTGATGGTGTTTAAAGTCTCCTTTTTAAGGTAACCATTATGAATATGAGCCTGAATAACTATGGCCAAAGCAATTAAACATCGGTAGCTTTGTTCTGTTATCCTTTTATTGTATTTCCTTATTATTGGTAAAATATTATTCTCATTGCCTCTTTGAATATGACGATCTGATGAAGGTCGAGAGAAGCACCTGGATGCGGGCAGCGCGAGCGCAGGACCGGTTGATGTGGAAATCCTTGGGGGAGGCCTTTGTCCAGCAGTGGACGTCATAGGTTGAAACGAACGAACTTATTATCATTGTAACCGTTAATACAGTTAACAGAGGGCTTAGTGTGAGTTTACATCAAAAGTCGTCACTAGCGGGCGCGTTAAAAAAAATATATGAAGATTTTAGTTCTTGAAAGTTTCCGCTAGAGGCGCTGTACAACCCGTCATACATTTTTTTTTTACTTAGGAAAATGGCCTATCCATACCTACCGCCGGGGGACGGCAGGTTATGTGGGGCTCGAACCCACTAAAAACCTGGGGTGTTCCCTCTGCCGCATAGTGGTCGGCGCCTTGGGTTGCACCACCTAACTTTGACCGTAACTATAACGATAACCGGTGCTTTTTGTATGGAGTTTGACAGATTTTGGATGTTTGTCAAAGTTAAAGTAAGATAGTGCAACCCAGCCTTAATGTCACTTTTTTACGCAGTCGAAATCGAATGCGTTTGACATAAACTCACACTACGCGCTCCCAGTGAGAGAGGCTCACAGTCCAGCAGTGGACTGTAAAGGGCTGTTGATGATGATGATGATGACGCGCCCCCAGAACTATTCCCACATCTCGTTCCCACCGCTGCAACTCCTGTGTAGCCAGGATCTACAGCATGACCGCCAATAAAAACCCGACCAGTGAAGGTCAAGTTTGTCCCGGGGTAAAGTTAAACCGTCTTTGGGCTCGCAAAGTTATTATGGTTAGGTATTGTTTGTTGAGATACATTATTTTATCATGTAGACAGGATATTTTTATCTAATTTGGATAACAAGTACTTATTTATTTGATAAGAAAACAATGACAATGGTAAAGTCATGACAATTTCATTTAGTAGTATGGGTTTCGGTTTTGAATCTCATTTGAGGAAAATATTTAATCTTAACGCATTTATATTCATAAGTTTGAAACTAATTGATTTAATTGTGAAAATCAAATCATTAGCTTCGAAACATAATTTCTATCGTATATTTTTAACGATTTGTTCTCAAAACATAATTAACAAGATATCATTAGTAAAAATACATTCCTAAATAAAATCATACAAATTATTATAATACGTAGCAGTCATCCATTTATGGTATAACTAGCTTTCCGCCCGCGGCTTCGCCCGCGTGGAATTTTGTCTGTCACAGAAAAACTTTATCGCGCGCGTCCCTGTTTCAAAAACCGGGATAAAAACTATCCTATGTTCTTTCCCGGGACTCAAACTATCTCTATGCCAAATTTCATCAAAATCGGTTGCGAGGTTTAAGCGGGAAAGCGTAACAGACAGACAGACAGACAGACAGACAGACAGACAGACAGACAGACAGACAGACAGAGTTACTTTCGCATTTATAATATTAGTTGGGATAGTTGGGATAAATCAATAGAAAAGAAAGTCCGTGATGTATTGGTTGCTCATTAATTAAGCCATCATAGCGTTTATGGACACCATAAAGGACGCACAATTAGAAACAAGCAGGTCAGGAAATCA